>NW_026945776.1:22500-33337 GCF_034702125.1 Engraulis encrasicolus
CGGGTGTGTGTGTGTGTGACTGTGTGTGTGTGTGGGGGCGGCGGGTGTGTGTGTGTGTGACTGTGTGTGTGTGTGTGTGTCTTATGGGGCCTCTATCATGAATGAACTCTGGCCCTCTAAAACAACCTCTTATGAAGTCTGCTCGACACACACACACACATGCGCGCACGTGCGGACACACACACACACACACACACCCACACATGCACGCACAGGCACACACACACACACGCACACACACACACACACACACACACGCGTTCATACACACGCGCGCACACACACACGCACACATGGGGGGGCATGAATATGAACTCCGGGACTAAATCAACTCCTCAGTGTGTGTCCCATTCCTCACCCTACTGATTCGACCCTGGGGGCATAGGGCTACTGACCTGGGGCAAGACACACACACACACACACACACACCAAGCTGCAGACACGCACACACAAGCACACCAAGCTGCAGACACACGCACACACAAACACATGCTCTTGCACACACACACAGTGAGCTGCAGACACACACACACACCAAGCTGCAGACACACGTACACACACACACACACACACACATGCTCTTGCACACACACACAGTGAGCTGCACACACACACACACACACACACACACACACACACACACACACACACACACACACACACACACACACACACACACACACACACACACAGACAGAGTCTCGGTCTGCTTCTGGGGGCATAAGGCTCTTGACCTGGGGGCATGGGTCTCATTAGGTTATTCAGCCATGGAGAAATGAGGTTAAGGGGGTTAAAGAAATCACAATTTTAAGGCACAGACCCATTGAAAACAGTGCACTCTGAATGTGAACTGTGTAAGGCAGAGATGACCATTTCAAATGTATATCAAATAATGAATATAAAGTAAATGTTATAGTGCATTGAATTTGTAAGGTACAGAACAATTGCACAATGTTTAATGAGCATTTTGTAAATGAATGGTAGAGCAATGAAGGAGACGTTACCAAAAAGAAAGGAAATAGGCAATTTGGTTAACGACCTATTGAAAACAGAGCAATATCAATGTGTGTTTTTTAATTTTTTCAGGTAGAAGAAAAGGATAGTAGTATCAGTGTTGCCAGATGTGTCTGATCAAATCCCGCCCAAAAGCTTCTCAAAAACTGTCAAAATGTGCTAAATTCCGCCCAAATTCAACAAATTACATTGACTTCTATGGGCCCAAAACGGCTGAAAAAAAGGCCAAATGGCAAAAAAAAATATCAGTTTTTACCCGTAGATGCTCATCCCAATTAGCCCAATCGGGCGCCCAATCTGGCAACACTGAGTAGTATGTGCATTATATGGAGGCTGAAGTTGGAGGATGATGCTGACACGTATAGGCAGAGACGAATGTTGTATGTACAAGCTAACGTGTTAGTAAGAACATTTCATTACTGTCCTGATGATGTGAAAGTAAGCTTGTTTCGTGCCTACTGTAGTCCTATGTATGCAGTTCCATTATGGATCAACTATAAAAAAGCGACAATGCCGTAAACTCCAAGTAGCATATAATGACTGCCTGAGGATATTGCTGAAAAAGCCCAGGAGTTGCAGTGCTAGTAAACTATTTTGTGACTCAGGACTATGTACTTTACAGGCTCTCCTGAGGAACCTAATGTTTAAGTTCATTAGGGTGTGAGCCAGAGGCCAAATTTTCACATATTGGTATCACCTGGGGTGGCAAAGTCTATCAATGTTTTTTGTAATCCTCCATGCCTGAGGGACATTATTTGGTATGATAGCCCTCTGGAAGTGGTAGCTTTCTTATATTTTTACTCACTTTTATAATGACACCCAGTGCTTTTCGCAATACATGCCTGTATATAGATGTAGGCGTATGCAAGTGTCTGTGATGATGGGATATGTTTTTATTGATGTTACATCACATGTAGACACCTTAGGGATTTTAAAAATATACAGGTTTGATGGATAATGTACTTTCCTATGAATTATATAAGTCAAAATGTATCCGTCGTACACTTTTTCAGCAATATAATGCACGGTTAGATTGATGCAGAAGCCTGTAGGAGGGTGGGTCAAATCCCAATGATTGCTATATCATATCTGTAGGGTGTGGGCATTCAGAAAATATATGGGTTTGCTAGTGTAATATAAATGATACACCTATTTAGGCCCAAAACCTTTAAGTATCCAATGGATTTCAATGGAAATCAATGCATTTCAATGTAATGCAAAGCACATTACATAACTGAGGTATAGTGGAATGTAGGAAGTTGTGAGATGCCTCAATGCACATTATATCACATCTACAGTGTATAGACTTAAGAAAATATATGGATTGGATAGCTTACTACAAATAACCCACTTATTTTAGACCCACAACTCATGGCCGTCCATTAAAAATCAATGCATTTAAAAGTATGAAATATTTAGGACTTTACAGAGTTTATGTAGGGATAGAGGAAGTTGGGAGATGTTTCAATGCACATTATGCACATTGGAAAATATATGGATTAGATTGCTAAATGCACATAATTCAGGTACTTTAGATGCTGACCATTGAAATGCATTGCAAATGCAAGTTCTGGAATTACATTGTAGAACTAAGGTAGAGGAATGTAGGAAGTTGGGAGATTTAACAGACACAAATGTCACATCCAGTGGATCTTTAGAAACCCTACATACATTATGTTAAATAATCTTTTTTTCAGTCAGTGGGCCAGGACACATTTAGCCTATATTTCTAATAAATTAAAGTGATGGTAGGCATGTGCTGGAGATGCATGCTAAGATGTCCTAAAATGGGCCAGAGTGCTATCGATACAAACTTGATGACGCTTACTTCGTTACATGAAATGAGATTTTCTTTTGGCAATAATGTTTTGTTGAACCTCAAACCCATAAGCACTGGTATTGGGTCACCCATGAAGTGAAAAAATTTTCCCTGGTCTCCTTTTATCATGTAGCCTACTTGCAGTTATGGAAAAAGTTTCTGACACCCTGTGGATGATTAGTTGATGGGCATGTGGATGTTATTTTCAGAAAGTATCATTCAATGGCTGAACAGGCATATTAGATATTGATAGAGACCATAGTGTCTTGGTTGCAAAAATGGCTCAACTTAAGTCTACAGGAGGTGGACACTCAAGTGTTTGAAAACAAGATTAATTAGGACACAGCAAGAGGTCAAGAGGATACGTAACTCTCAGAATGGCATTTGCAAAAAAAGAATATTGCAATTGTCAACTCACTCACAGAAATGAGAATTTAATGACACTAACTGTTCAATGAAAAGAATGCAAATAGTGCATTCAGAATCCTTCACACATAACATGGCAATTGCACCTATGGTATGTTGTTTTAACAAATTGTAATGTGTGTGGATTATAATTTTCATAATCTCCATCACTATTATCATAATCAGCCAGGTTGGGCTATTATAGCTAGTCTTCCAAAAACCCAGTCATGAAGAGATTCAGTGTTTGCGCTATAGCTGTATAGAAAACATGGTGAATGAATGATGAAGTTGAATTTATTAGCTGTTTGCCATTTGTTGAGTCCTGTGGCTTTTTCCCCATCCAATCAGCATCATTGGTGATTGCTGGCGCAACAAATTGGAGAATGATAGGGGTAATTTTCATGAACCGTTTCAATTTCTGAGTAATGAGTTGATTTTAGAACACATGACACTAAGGGCCTCTGGCTCAGTTCCTCTGGCTTTTGAGGTTGTCTTTGAACTTCATACTGTAAACCCTTACTGGGAAACGACAGGGTGATCATACCTGTGCTTTTGGTGGCTGTGAGACCCTTGCTTCCCACATCCCTCAGACGTTTTGGTGATGTATATTGCCACAAACTTTCTGCATCTCTTCAATGGAGAGTGGAGGCAATCTCCAAAGGAAATGGCTGTATGAATAGGAAACTGAAGGATACACCAATATCTAAAGCCTTTTTGGGAGCTGATGCTGCCTCATTCCCATTGCAGGTCTCCACTTACACTAAGTAACCAAAAGTGATGCCTTTTCCCTCACCACTGATCTCTGAACTCACGATACAGTATGTCCAGGGCTGTAGTGGAGGGTAAACGCACGTAAACGCCGTTTACGCACCTCTGGAATTCAGGAAATAGCGTTTACCCACCTCTAAATAGCGTTTACCCACCTCTAAATAGCGTTTACGCAGCTCTTAATGGCAATTACGCACGTCAAAGTTCCCTGTGCCTTGTGATCTGCCGTTGGAATAATCTAAAATAAATTTGGTGTCATTTAAAAAACATTGTTGAACATACAACGCTTTAGTAGGAATCATTTTCATCTGCTCTATATTAGGGTATGCGACCTTCCAATCAGTGTCTTTCGGCTGCGGTGGCGACACCAATCAGGATCCAGGGAATATGTAAACAACTCATACACGTTGTGTAGTTGCCTGCCTGCCTACCTGTTCAAAGTTAATCATCATGGATATTAGGAGATATTTGAAGAGACCATCCAGTGCTTCCACTTCCGCAGATGCCAGCAAAAGGCCTTAAGTACAAAGTAAGACTGACAAAGATCAATTTACATGAGTCGTTAAATGTGCTTTATAAATAAGTTTGACTTGACGCATTATGGCAATGACAGAACGAGCTTTCAGATTAGCTAATGCGTAGTCATGCTATCCTTGTATTGCACTCGTCACCCACCGTGAGTCATTCTACATCACGAAAGCTAGCAATGCCACTCACAGACCTAGATTAACCACTAGTGTAATTTTACAACAATAATTTTACCGCACGAGACGTTCTCGTCTTTCAAGGTGAAATGAGAATAGCAAATCAAATAAAAGGTCAATTGTCATTCTAAATACCGCAAAAATACAATTTATATGATGGCTTATGATTTTTTTTAAACAGCCATTGAATTGGCACGTGTAAAACAAAAATAGCAATCTTATATTTTCTAAATATAAAACAATATAACAAAAAAAAACATGCTGTATAGGCTATTTATGCTGACATAGGTAATAGCCTACATGAGTGAACCTGTCAGTTATGTTGTGACTGTCAGTGTAATTGGCAGGCTGCTTAACTGGTGTTCTCAGCCCCACAACAATTAAATTCTACCTTTTTCAGGCAGTGATGGTACAGGCAATGAGGCAGAGATCACAGGGAGAAGAGAAACAGCAGGAGATCAGATAGAGATAGAAGAGGAAAGAGGAGGAAATGAAAGAGGACCAACAGATAATGAGGAAACAGAGAAAGATGAAATAGGAGATGAAGAAACAGGTAGTGCGAGAGGAGTAAGAGAAGAAAGAGGGAAAGGAGAGATGGAGAGTGGAGAGTCTGAAGTAGAGGGAGATGCAGAATCTGAGACTGAAGACACAGTGAGAGGAGAAAGAGAGAGCAGATGCCATCCCAGTATCTGGACAGAAAAACAGCACACACAGTTTAAAAAAAGATAACCCTTGGCTTATTGTCAATGGTGAATATCTTGGATGCAAAATCTGCAAAAAAGTGAAAGGCCTTGGAGTGTTTAAAGAAACAGGAATGTGTCTCTCAAATGAATGGGCCGCAACTAAAGTCACATACAGTCGCAACGGTGATCACCAGTATCAGTTGTCATGCTTGAGAAGTAACATTTTCAAACACACCTCATCAAAGAGCCACAAGGCAGCCGAAAAAATAGTGAACACAAAACACACAATAGATGTATCAATGCAAAAACAACTGGAGAGTGAAGAACAGAAGACAGCCTCACTGTTTCGAACAGCCTACTTCATGGCAAAGAAGAACAGGCCATTCACAGACTACCCCGAACTTGTGGCGCTCCAGCAAGAGAATGGCCTTGACATGGGTATCACTCTACATTCAAGATACACTGCAAAAAATATAATAGACCACACATCTCATGAAATGAGGAAGAAAGCTCTGAACCACATCGTAACTGAACACCAAAGGTTTAGTGTTTTAATTGACGAATCAACAACTCTTAGCAAGAAATCAGCCCTGGTTGTTTATTTAACATCCATTATAAGTGGCGTACCCACAGTATTATTTCTGGATTTGGTGGAGCTGGAAAGCCAGTCAGCTGAGAGCATCACTGAGAGTTTACTACAGTGCCTCCAGACTTGGGGAATGGATGAAGATTTCATCAAAGAAAATTTCATTGCGTTTGCCAGTGATGGGGCAAGTGCCATGCTGGGCCGGAAGTCAGGGGTAGCTGCACGCCTACAACTCCTGTATCCACATCTCATTGTGTGGCACTGCCTAAACCATAGGCTGGAATTAGCTGTTGGAGACACAGTCAAGCACACTAACAATGTCCATCATTTCAAGTCTTTTTTAGACAAAATTTACACACTGTACCACAGGTCACCAAAAAACTGCCGGGAACTGGCTGAGCATGCACAACAACTTGAGGTAAATCTGCAAAAGATTGGGAGGGTCCTTGATGTCAGATGGGCAGCCAGCAGTTTCAGAACTGTGAAAGCTGTATGGAATTCCTACAAGGTCCTGTATCATCACTTCAGTGCTGCTTCAGTGGATGCCACAAGAGAGGAAAATGACAAGGCCATGTACAGAGGTCTTATGGAGCAAGAGGATGGAGCAAGAGGAATTCCTATGTGATTTAGCCCTCATGTATGACACATTAGAGGAGATCTCCCACCTCTCTCTGAGCTTACAAGAAAGAGGAATGACCCTCACAAGAGCAGACACATTAATGAGACGAACAATTCGCATTGTTTCCTCAATGATTACCTGTCCAGGTGACAAGAGGCAGGAGGCCCTTCAAGCTACAGAAAAACACGAGTTTAACGGGATTCAAATAAGATGCACCCAAAGGGCAAGGCAGATAAACTCATCAGAGTTCCTTCACTCACTCATTGAGAACCTGGAGGACAGATTGTTCACTACAGGCTCATCTAGGCAACAGAGTGTGTCAGCCGAAAACAAGGCCCAGTACAGTGAATTGCTGGACCACTTTAAAGTTCTTCTTCCAGCAAACTGGCCTGTTCCCCTAAATCAGGGGTCAGGAACCTTTTTGGTGGAGAGAGCCATAAACTCCAAATTTGAAAAAGAAATTTTCACGAGAGCCATAACATTTTAAAAACACTGAATACAATTAAAAGAATGTATTTAAATTAAGCCCAACAATTTTAGAGTGTACTGTGAAGTTACTTTTCTTGATAACACTAGTAAGTATAGGGTTGCTAAACGTCAACTTCATTATGGCGAGGGTCTGGGAGTCCTCGCCCCGAACATTTCGTATTTCTTAGAAGTGATTTCCAGCATTTTAACACATTTTAATGTCCCGTGTCCCGTTTCAACTCAATATAGAACCCGTAGGCCTACTACTTTTATTTATAAATATACAGTAGGACGATTCCGTATATTTCAAGGGATGGTTGGCAACCCTAGATAACTAAGAGCCATATACAGTTCCCAAAAGAGCCACATGTGGCTCTAGAGCCATAGGTTCCTGACCCCTGCCCTAAATGAACCATATGGGGAATCCAATGTGAAAAAACTTGATGACAGAAAAATTCTTGAAGGCTTCAGGGACTTCAAGGATAACTCAAGCATCATTCCAGAAAACCTTGCACCACTCATGAATACCATCTCATTCCAGTTAGCACTGCTGAGTGTGAGAGAGGGTTCCGCTTAATGAACATCATAGTGTGCCCCCTGAGATGCAGTCTGCACATTACCACTGTGTCGTCCTTGATGTTTCTTCACCTGAATGGCCCGCCACTCACAAAGTTCAATCCAACACCGTATGTGAAGTCCTGGCTGGTGAAGCACAGGGGAGCCATGGACCCCAGAACACGCCCCTGCAAGGCAGAACCTGACGTAGCGGACAAGGAGGCCCTCGGGGCATTACTTTAAAAAGCATGCATGCTAAAACACACACACACACACACCATATCTACTGTAGATAGTTCTTACTCTACACATACTTTTCTTTACTGTTTAAATTTGAAATTTAATAAACTACAAACTACAAACACATTTGTTGACTGTCATTGATTTAATATGGCTTTAACTGATAACGTCATGGAATATGGCCTGGACAGCCATACAGATTTGCAACACGTTGCTTTGTGCTGTGTCACGTCGCGTCGTGTTGCGTCGCGTCACGGTATGTCTGATAAAAAAAAATCATAGTTTACCCACCTCTAATTTGACCACTACAGCCCTGAGTATGTCTGAATTTAGTGTAATCTGTAGTCATGCCTTGTTGCACTACAAGTTGTGAGATTGGTCATGGGCATCTTGAAACTTCAAGCCACATCTTGATGTAAGTTGAAAGTCCTCTTTCCAGTTAAGCTTACTGTTCAAATTGGGACTTTCTGAAATGGGGGCCCATCACTGAGCTCATGGGGCATGGCGCCAAAGACATCAGCAAGATCCAGGAAGATTACATGGAGGTTCTTTTGTCCAGCTTTGCTGTTTGGATTTAGTGTCAGGTCATGATGTGTGTTACCCAGACATGCCGCCCTTTGAACAGTATCAATGTGTATGATTGGCCATCCTTTGTGAAATAACACTGAAAAGGAGATTAATTTCCAAAATAGTAAGTGAGGAAATTGTGTTGCACTGGCAGATGTTCATTTGTATCCTTTTCCTTAGAGATCAGGACCCCACCTGCTCTACGCCCCACTTCACACTACACACATGATTTCAATTCACTTTGTGTGCTTCACTCTATTAGACTCAGAGGCAACAATCAATGCAAGGCACTAGTTTCCCTTGAATATCTTTTCGTCCTTGATGAATCATCAAATCCCTGTGAGATTCCTTCTTCCCTCCAGCATGTTTGTGGAGTTATATTCCCGCTGGTTGGTGTTCTCACAAGTCTGTAGTATAGTTATTGTTCATCATGTACTTACTCATTCTCCAACATCTCAGTCACAACACATATGAAATTAAACAGGACTCACCTGATGCCATTTCTGTCTGTATCATGATGTACCTAGTCTTATCTGTCTTTGACACTACAGCAGTCAACACATCCAACATACCCAGCAAGTCACATTGTACGGTATGTTTAAAAAAGACACATTTTCAGAAAAAGTAATGGTCTAGTTTAGTTCCAGACAAAATGAAAATACTGTTATGCAGGATCTTCATGTACTGTTCTTGAAAGTGATGTGTGTGCAATTGCAATCGCATCTTCCAGTTTTCTCCGTTACACTTTAGACCTACCTTCATTCTGTAATATAGCCTAGTTTGATTTGATTTTCAATGGCTAGATGAGTTTTGAGTCTAAAATAACTGTACTGCATATACAGTCTACAGTACAGTCTACAGCATCTACAGTAGCTATATAATGTGCATTGAGAGATCTGTCAACTTACATTGAGCTATACCTTTAGTTCTGTAATGCACTTTGCATTACTTGGAAATGTTTTGATTTTCAATGGGCGGCTATGAGGTTTGGGTCTAAATAACTCTGTAATGTGTATCAAACTGTCTAATCCAGGGGTGCCCAACCTATTCCAACTCGGGGTCCTCTAATGTTCATACTTCTTCAGGGCTCATAACTGACTGAATAAATAAAACAAAACATACACTGATTGATGATTGAAATCACTGAAATATGATTTTTAGAAAATGATTTCAAGTCCCACTTGGAATACAGTAAGGGCCAACCAGTGGGCCCAGGCCTAAAGTTCGAGAATCATTGATCTAGTCCATATACTTTCTAAAGGTCTACATACTCTGGATGTGATATAGGCTAATATGCATTGGGACAACTCCCAATTTCCTACATTCCTCTACAACACATTTCTGTAATATACTTTGCATTACATTGCAATGCATTGGTTTTCATTCAAATCCATTGAACAGTTATGAGTTCTAGGCCTAAAATAGCAGCATACCTTATATTAGGCGATCAAACCCATGTATTTTCTAAAAGCACACACTCTCCAGATATGATACAGCAAAAGCTGCATTCCAACCTATCCCCCTGGGGTCTCCCAACTTCCTCTGACCGTACTTAAGTTCTGTAAAGTACATTGTACTTTGAAATGCATTGATTTTTAATGGACGGCCATGAGGTGTGGGTATAAAATAACTGTGTAATTTCTATTAAGCTATCCACTCCATTTATTTTCCGAGGTCTACACACTCCAGATGTGATATAATGTGCATTGTGACATCTCCCAACTTCCTACATTCCTTTATACCTTAGTTATGTAATGTGTTTGGGATTACATTGAAATGCATTGATTTCCATTGAAATCCATTAGACAGTTATGGGTTTTTGGCCTAAATAGACGTATAGTTTATATTAAACTAGCAAACCCATATATTTTCTGAAAGCCCACACTCTACAGATATGATATAGCAAGTATTAGGATTTGACCCACCCTCCTACAGGCTTCTGCATCAATCTAACCTTGCATTATATTGCTGAAAAAGTGTATGAAGGATATATTTTGACCTATATAATTCATAGGAAAGTACATTATCCATCAAAACTGTATCCCTAAGGTGTCTACATGTGATGTAACATCAATAAAAATATATCCCATCATCACAGACACTTGTATACGCCTACATTCATATATAGGCATGTATTGCGAAATGCACTGGGTGTCATTATAAAAGTGAGTAAAAATATAAGAAAGCTACCACTTCCAGAGGGCTATCATACCAAATAATGTCCCTCAGGGATGGAGGATTACAAAAAAAAACATTGACAGACTTTGCCACCCCAGGTGATACCAACTTCTGCTCCGGCCCATGGACTACATGTGTCGTTTGGATAAGTCTGAAAACTGCATTATAATGATGCTCACAAGTGCCAGATATAGCTCTGTCCGATACCAATCATATATGTGGAAACATTGG
>NW_026945777.1:5000-12500 GCF_034702125.1 Engraulis encrasicolus
AATTTCCCTTAAGCAAAAACTGAAAACAGGTCCTACAGACACAAACACCTTAACATTGATAAGCAAAGCCATATTTCACACACACACACACACACACACACACACACACACACACACACACACACACACACACACACACACACACACACACACACACACACACACACACTGTAAAATGGACACCATATATAATAATAATAATAAAATGTAATAAAAATAATATTTTCCTAGATGTTTCAACTTCAAATTGCTCCAGTCCACAGATACTGTCAGTGAGCTTACTAAATGGCAACCCCCAACGCACACCAAAACGTTTCTAGTTGTTGTCTACGCATTAACTGTATGCAGCTTGACACTGATCAAAAGAGCCCAAGACTGCCATTATATCAGTGGGTTTTTTCCTCCCTACACTCGTCATTTTTTTCACCACAACAAAACCAAGTGACCGCTTATTATTGCTTACCAACAGAGGTTGATGACGTTACGTACAATAGCCTAGGCCTACGCATTGAAGCGTCCAAACCGCGTTGCCTCAACCATCAAGATATTAAAACATCCATCCAATGATTAAATGCTTTCCAGAACAAAACGTGTTTGCATGGATAAAAAAGCCTATCCGTGACCACCACAGGAAAATTCAACTCATGAAGGCCCTATAAAATATCACATTGCCAACAACAAAGTTAAGCTACATGTTTCAGCTACAGTATTACAATAAAAGCTATCAGCCTCAGCGATTCACAAACAGCACAGAAAGACGGCTTCTTTCTTCATCTACCATGCAAAAAGGCAGCTCAGGATAATAGCCTACCAGATGTCTTGATAATGACGTGACATGCCATTACAGAAGGAAAATATTGCAAAAATACATTTAGTTAAACCATAGTTGCAAAAGACACGACAAGCAATAGACTAAAACAAGATATTTGTTGGATTTGAGAAAGTGAACGTGGGGATACGCCGTAATTAAGACGTAATACAAGACACAAAGCACAGGTGGTTGTGACAGGCAGCTAGAAAGAGAGATGGAAGATTTATATGCTTGCGCAATAATACACAAAAAGTTTAAGAAAATTAATCAATACATATTTGTGACTGACTTGAGCGAGTGGGGAGGGACGACATCTTCAGTTTCAGGCAATTAGGCTTGGCTACATGGGAAAAACGCTGAGGCGGTGAATAGCTAATCTGCCTGGCCAGCCAGAGTGCGATAGTTCTTGGGTAGAGGGCAGAAAGACTAGCTTCACTTCAACACAGCATCTCATGACAGCTCAAGGCAAATGGAAGATTTCTATGTGCTGGCGCAACATTATAAGACAAGTGCATGGGAATTCATCAAATGGGTACAAATATTCATGACTGATTTGATTAAGTCAGGATGACAATTTGGTCTGAGGTAATGATGAAAGAGATGGGAAATTACGAAACGCCGAAGGGGCGCATAGCTACACTAGCTGGGTGTGTTGAGGGGGCTAACCTGTCTCTCCCTGGGTCACGTCTCGTATACCTCCCCTGCTCGAACCATCTCGCCCGCACTGTTCGCCAGCCGCCTCACCACCTTGCACTCGTTGATACAGCGGCGGCCCTACTGTCCCACTCCCAACCTGAGGTCCAGCTGTGATTCACCACACCTCCCACGGCCACACGAGAGCTACCGGTCCGGAGCTCGAGGTGGTGGTGCTTTTAGCTTTGAACAAGTCAGTGATTTTAGCACATTTTGCCCCATCTTCTTTTAGTTTTGCTTTCGCTTTTCCATGCGCTTTTCATAGGCAGTCCTTTCTTTCTCCATACAGCGCCCTGTATCCTCCGCTCCTACACCAGAGTTTTTATCAACCGAATAGCCACCATCCAAGTCAACGAAACTTCGGATGATGATGCTGACAGACTAGTTGGTTCGAGCGAGCGAGGGCCTGCAAGGAGGGGCGGGCCTTTGAGAAGCAGTACATTTCATTGGACTATGCCAATGTGCCTCAAGAGAAGCAGCCAATAAGACCCGATGTGTCATTTTTTTTACCGTCACAGACAAAAAAAATAATGTATATCATTTTTGTATTATTATTTCGGGCCCTCGAGGACCCGAAAGATGCGAGGGCCCACCGGGATTTGCCCGGTATGCCAGACGGCCAGTCCAGTCCTGAACTGAAAGATAGCAGGCCGAAATGCAAAGATTTGAACGAAGATTTGAGTTGTGTGTCTTTTCTTAGGCTACGTAAAATTTCAGTAGGCTAGGTAGTGTCAATAATGTCTTCTTGCAAAGAATTGGATTGAGAATCATGATGCTTTGGTGTAATTTTTGTTTTTGTTTGTTTTGATCTTTGTTACTGTTATAAAAAATGTACTGATGGCTGATAACGGTATTAAAGAAAATATGAACAAGGTAAGATATGTTGTTGCAGTACAAGAATGGAAATGGCTAAAAGAACACAATGTCAATAACAAACAAGTAGACACTGTGTATAAAGATGGATTGCTCAATTCAGATTTTTGAGAGGGAGTGTCAAATAGGTGCTCTGGTGCGTTCATAAAACTGACAGTAGTTTCTAAAAGTTGGGAGTAGATTTTTCTGTATGGTTATCAGAGCTTAAAAAAAAGAAATTTGTACTTGTTAAATGTCACATGCGTTGACTAAATTGTGTTATATGTATGGAAAATGTGTCAAGTCAACGAGAATGTGTTAAAACATATGCACAACATGACTTTTGCTCTGCTGAAATAGTGACAATGATGACTTTGTGTGAGTCAGTTTCAAAAATCATTTTAAAGCGATCAAGAGAAATTGTTTTATTTATACATGAGCTTAATTCAGACTCAACTGAACACTGATTTGAGGCTCAGGCAGACATATATGTTCAATGCTTCAGTTATGAAACAGCTTGCTGTGCAGTGGCACTCAAAAGTCCACAAAAGTTGCCAAGATACTGTACAGGCAAAAAAGTGTGAAAGTGTATGAGCAAACGCAAGACCTTATATCCAAGTCAGTCTTTAAGGCATAGATTTGATCCATCATGGCCAAACCGTGTGTGTGTGTGTGTGTGTGTGTGTGTGTGTGTGTGTGTGTGTGTGTGTGTGTGTGTGTGTGTGTGTGTGTGTGTGTGTGTGTGTGTGTGTGTGTGTGTGTGTGTGTGTGGGTGTGGATGTGGGTGTGCCTGTGCGTAACTTTATTATGTAACTTTATTATATGCGTTTGTGTGTGTGTGCGTGTGCGTGTGCGTGTGCGCGTGCGTGTGTGTGTGTGTGTGTGTGTGTGTGTGTGTGTGTGTGTGTGTGTGTGTGTGTGACCGTATCCATCTTGGCCAGACCATGCAATCTGACGCCGGTTGGTTATACTATATCACCCCGAGACAGCACAGATGACAGAACACATTATGGCATACACACATTCATACAGATATACACACTCGCACACACACACACACACACACACACACACACACACACACACACACACACACACACACACACATACACACACGTACGTACCCATACACAAATGCACACACATGCCACCTACCCGGATAGTCATACAAGCATGCAACAAACACAAACACTTGTATGCATACATATTAGGCACACACACTCTATGCATGCACATGCACAAGTATAGTATTGGTTTATCCCCTCCAGACCTGCTGTCCAGTCAGCTAAAGTTACGACCGCATGGAGACACTTTCATTTCCTCAATCCCCAAGGGCCTATGTATGGATATAGGTGTGTGTGTGTGTGTGTGTGTGTGTGTGTGTGTGTGTGTGTGTGTGTGTGTGTGTGTGTGTGTGTGTGTGTGTGTGTGTGTGTGTGTGTGTGTGTGTGTGTGTGTGTATGTGTGTCTGTGTCTGTGTCTGTGTGTGTATGTGTGTGTGTGTGTGTGTGTGTGTGTGTGCGTGCGAGCGAACGTGTGTGTACCGTATATGTGTGCGTGTGTGTGTGTGAGACAGAGAGAGAGAGAGAGAGAGAGAGAGAGAGAGAGAGAGAGAGAGAGAGAGAGAGAGAGAGAGAGAGACAGAGACGCTGTGTGTGTGTGTGTGTGTGTGTGTGTGTGTGTGTGTGTGTGTGTGTGTGTGTGTGTGTGTGTGTGTGAGTGTGTGTGTGTCTTAAAGTGTGTTGGATTGTGTGTTTTCAATAACATTGGTGATGAGTAGCTTTTCCCTTGGTGCCCGAGGGCCTCATAGTCTACAGTTTATCACAAACTGTTCCTCTGTGTGTTTTTGTGCACTCTTTCCTTCTCTCCCTCTCTCTTATATTAACGCTACTGTAATAGTCTCTCTCTCTCTCTCTCTCTCTCTCTCTCTCTCTCTCTCTATCTCTCTCTCTCTCTCTCTCTCTCCATCTCTCTCTCTCTAAGTTGATGTCTGTGGTGCGTAATCAATCATGTGTTAGGGCAGGCATGACCCTTAGTGCTTAGTACTGTAGCCATATTAAGAAAACACAGACACACGCACGCAAGCACGCACGCACACGCACGCTCACACACACACACACACACACACACACACACACACACACACACACACACACACACACACACACACACACACTCCAGACACACATGCACACACAAACACATACACACATAGAGAGACACAACACACGCACACACATTCACACACACACAGCCACAGGCCACAAGCCTGGTTTTACCATACCTTCATAATATTGTAGTTTCTTGGTGCAGGGGGTCAGGAATGACTGAATTGACAAACATTTCCTGGTCTGAGGGGTGAACACAAATGTGCATGTGATTTTCCCATTCACTAACGTCTACTTGTGATGTACTTTGCTTGTATGTAATGAGTCATTGCCTGAGTTATGTTTATCATCCCAGAAGACCCCACCCAGATGTTACATGTACTGCAGTTACGTATTATTATATAGTGAATCTGTTAAATAATGCTTTTGATGATATACCTTTGCAGGTAATGTGTATCTTGTGTGGGTAATGTGTACTTTCTTCCAGGAATGATATTTAGTTATTTATTTGCCCCCAACAAGCACAGATGTTGGCTTTTTAAAGTACTCTATGCCACTTTGGATAAATATGTCCTCCACGAAACTGGACATTATTTGGATCCTGTTAGTCAGATAAATCACTTAATTCCTTCAGGCTGTGTTTTGCTGTGGGAGCAGAAATTACGTCTTCATTGGTCAGATGATTCTTCTTGTTTTTCCTCTTATTTTATCTTTCAGGCCAGTCTGCTTTACTCATAATTTCTGCTCATCATTTTTGTCTGCTACATTTATTTATTCGATTTATGTTGTTTTTCTATAGTTTGTTTGGCAGAATGACATGAATCAATATATGTTTCCCACTATTTAGGCAAACTAACCCTTTCCTACTGATCTACCTGTCATCTGGCATGGTATTGTACTAAGACATACAGTGTATTCTGTTTATTTTTCCAGCGTTATTCAGCCAGCCCTCTATAGCTTCTGCCAACGGTCATAGTTATTTTCAATCTTTGCTTCAGACCAAGGTCAAACAAGGCGGTCAACCAACCTCCCTCTCCCTCTCTCGCTCTGTCCCTCAAATCTTACTGCTCCCTTTTAGAATTGGCTGTGCTCTCCCTGAGCTCAATACATCCAAAGGTTCAATTGAGTTATCGCTTTGTACCATCTCTAGTTTAGTTATTTCAGCACCATGGCCAGTACCATATGTGGTTGCTGTCGGAGCGAAGCCTCTTAGTGCAGATGGGGTCACCGGTGAACCTATTCACTATTTGCTGAAAATACTCAGCTACATCATAACAACATTGCTATGACAGTGCCGAGAGCCTTAAGTATACAGCTTAAGACATAGGCATTACAATTTTGGTGACAGTAAGGTTATAACATAGGCTCTGCGGTAAGGGGTTAAGACGTGATCAGGCCGACAGACAACCCATCCTGCATCTAATCTCAAAGTGACTGAGGTGTTGATCCTGAAACCCTGGGTTTTTGGGAGCCGTGGCGTTTGTTGGCGTTGGGAACCAAAACAAGTCTTGGATTTTTTTTTTGTTCTGCAAATCGTGACATAATTGTAGACATCCGTAGAGTAATGACGAGTCACATGTGGTAAGGAATGTAACCCAGTATGGTGTTGGATGGTTTATAGCTAACACCAGATTAGCTAGTGAGCTAGCCGCTCCATAGGGAGACAATGGCAGCTGCTGAGCTGTGTTAGCTAAGTCAGTCAAACACGCTAGTGTGCACAGGGGCCAAACAGCGTCTTCAAAGTTATTTCACATTTCTTTGGCGAAAAAACCCAAAAGCAGTCCTACAAGCTTAATTTTCGATGACAAAAGAAAATCCCTCTGTGAAACAGTGGAGGCAAGTCAGTTAGCAAGCAAATAGCCATGATGAGAAAAAGGGCTAAAGGGCAGAACCACCGTAGTTAAGCAGAATTCAGAAAGGCATAAAGCCTCAAACGCAAGGCTGAGCCACTGCTCTAACCACTGGGCACAGGACCGCTATGCCGCCGACCCAGGTTCGATTCTGGCCTGGCTCATTTGACGATCCTTCTCTCTCTCTCTCTCTCTCCCCATCTGTCTTCCTGTCTCTTTTCCACTGTTCTATCGAAAAATAATAAAGGCATAAAATAGAGTAGAATATAATAGAATTAAAGTAAAAGGCATGTTCCTCATAGTAAGATGTCGACCAAGTCGACCGAAAAAGAACATACACTTTACCCTTCCATAACTAAATGTTTTCAAAGAAAACGCCTTGAGCAAAAAATGTACAGTTCTCCCTTTCCAGGTTAATACCTTTCAAGATGATGTAAGGAAATCTGACTCAATATATTTATCTTGATTTGTTGTTGTTGTTGCTGTGTGTGTGTGTGTGTGTGTGTGTGTGTGTGTGTGTGTGTGTGTGTGTGTGTGTGTGTGTGTGTGTGTGTGTGTGTGTGTGTGTGTGTGTGTGTGTGTGTGTGTGTGTGTGTGTGTGCAATGCCGGAGTGGCCATTATAACTATCGGGACATTTCCCGGCCCAAAATTTGTTTTTTTTCTCACTTAGGTTATTCTAAATGTAATGATCACTTGTAGTCTGCATAAATATTCACCATGACAGCGCAGCCATCGGCAGCACCACAGTAGATTATTAAGGTGCCACCATATAGGCGCCAAAGAGTCCCTGGGGAGGTGCGGCGAAATGCGCGAAGAAAGGTGAGTGTAATAATAGCCAAATTAAATGCATCCCTTTCTACTACCTCTACCACAACAGAAGTCAGCAAAAATGAGGAGTCAGAAACGTAGGAACAGGGCATTGCATGGGTTATAATTCAACTCATCTTCAGACTTTCTTAACAGTTTAAGTTTGTGGCAATTGGCGTTATTTGGAAGTGACTTGAGAGCCCAGACATGGCACGAGCACTGGAGAACTGGCGTGGAGTGTGCTTAACCCGATCTGTATTCTTGAAGAACAGCAAACGAGCAATTAAAAGGGGAAAGAGAGAGAGCGAGAGAGAGACGAAAATATGAAGCAAAGCGCAGGTAGGATAAAAGAAAACAAAGGTGAACTGACAGCTCGTG
>NW_026945777.1:17500-22500 GCF_034702125.1 Engraulis encrasicolus
CCACAAAACAACAACACAAAGTCCAGATCGTGACACTTCCGTTTGATTTATGTTGGTTTGTACTGCTGATTTTTGGCCTAAGTAAAGTACAAGTACTCTGACTCTGTCCTCCTTGGTGTTATTTTTCCCTTCGAGCGTAACAGATATGCACCTGTTAAGTCATGTAAAAGAGAATAAGACAACATCCATGCTGTACCATCTATTTTATTAGATGCAAATCCATTTTCAGAACTAGGTTAACACAAAGTCCACACAGAGAATCAGATTTTAATAGAACTTGCAAAAGTCCTTATTAAAAGCTTGAGATGACATGTCTGTCAAACTCAATTGCTATTTGTTTTTCTCTGGAATATGGGGCTATAACTTCAAGGGGAAATATGAGGAAATATCTTTGGATTTTGAATTTGTGGATTTTCCAAGTGTATTTTCGTCAAACTGCCCCCCCGAGATATTCAACCCTAACCATGGACTTAATGATGACATTGTCACAGTCTTAAATGTAACTTTTATAAACAAGATACAAAAAAATACAGTTGTTCTGTCATGTTACAGTTTTGATTAATATTATATATTTTATAGAGACTATGCTAATAAATACTTCATGTGTTATGTAGCCTAAATGTAGTTGTTTAAACACAGTTCATTTATTAACCAACACCAAAACTAACAGTAATTAGTCTATTGTGTTTACCATATACCAAACATTGATGTTAAGCTTTCGAGATCTAGCATTCAGTGTTGGTTCAAAGTGTTTACAGTGTTACACGACATGAGTTCAGGATATAGGGGAGGGGATGCTAAGGGCAAGTGCTGCTTTTAACATGATTTAGCATGCACTATGACAAGGTCAAACTGGGGACTTTGTGCTAATACAAACAGTTCCTAACACGCACACATGCATGCACACACAAACACAGACACACCCACAACGTGTATAGCGTAGAGTGACTGTGTGTGTGTGTGTTTGTGCACAAACATTTGTTTAGAGAACTGCATTGGGCGGGTTTTCTCGTTTCTCTCCCGCCCGCTCCTGCTGAATATTAGACCATTACCGCCCGCTCCCGCAGGGCTTGCGCACCGTGCCCGCCCAGTCCCGCGGTGTTGTCCACTCCCACTCCCGCATGCTGGTCTCTTGGTGCATTGGAATAGGCTTCGCGCTTCTGTTTTGTTTAGGCTACGTTCATTTTCATAAGCGAAATAACTGCAGCTTTTTCTATTTTTCTCCGAATGTAGGCTAATTAAATATTTAAACAGGGCTGCTTGAATGACCTGCTAACCCATAATGCCAATGCATGACAACCCAATAGAATCAAATTTGATGTCGTTTTATTAACACAAACTAAAACTTGCAGTCACATGGCAGAAAAAACCCAATTATTCGTCAGATTGTGCAGGTATTCTGCTTGAAAAAAAAAAGGTGACAAATTCTGTCGGCAACATCTGGCATCATCGCGACGACCGGGTCCGTGTAACGCTTTGGTGCTTTGCTCCATTTTCGGAATTAATATGAAAAAGATGGGTTCATAACTTCAATTTTCCAGATAGCCTAACTCTGAAAACAGGCAACTGTTTTTTTATTGTAATTTGTAACATCTTGGCTCAAGTAGCGCCAGATGTGCTTTGTAGAGATATGCCTACAAATGACATGGATGGCAAGTCAGCTTGAGACGTAGTCTACAGATCTGACAGAAAGACTTGCTCCGCCTTAGGCCAACCTGCACACTTAGTACAGTACTCAAGTTGGGGCATGATTTAATATTGTCATGTTTTACGCAGCACCGGCGCAGCGACATTTCAGCACACAAACAGCTGAAGACGTGCGGCATCAGCGTGTGATTCTTCCATTCACTGAAGAAATTTTTCCAGTGCAAGGGTGGGAGATTTCGCCTTTTCATAGCGTTGCAGTTGACACAATTACGGCAGGGGAAAATACCTGAGGGGAGGTCACATAGCCAGTTATGAGGTGGAGTAGGCTATGTGTCTGCTGAGTCGGATAGCCTACTCTATCTTTCATAGGCAAATCTCGGGGGTTAGATAATGATTGTCCAAATGTTGGGTCATTAGATAAGATGTGCCACTGTTTCTTTAGACCTATTGTGTTTGATGTCATTAGATGAGTGAAAATATAGCCTATTAACCATGGCCAGTCGTGGTTTGTCTTGGTTGCGCGCTTGTTTCTCCAACAAGGTACTTCTCTCCAGGCATTTAAATTAGGCTACCAGCATCACATTGACCAAGTGCTCGTAGACTATTTTGGCCTGAGTCTCAAATTCGTCATCTGTTCTGCAATATGTCGGTTTATCGCATTGTGGCAGATGGATATAGCCTCTTAACGCACATAGCCACCACCCACACTCTATGGCAAAACATTTACCTTATTGTCAATTCTTGCGCGTCCGCAGAACTTGCAGTACAGATTGAAACGCAGGCCAAAATATCCACGAGCACTTCGTCAATACGGGATATGATGCTAGTGGTAATTTAAGTGCATGCCTGAAGGCACGCAATTCTGCGAACACATATGGCACTACTTACAATGAATTTTAAAAATTGGATCTAAGCACTGCAAAGCGTTACATGGACCCATCGGGGTAGGGTAGGGTATATGCAATATGCTGATAGCCTACATTGCAATTGACCAAATAATGTAGATAAACAATATAGGCTACTTCCTCTTATATAGCCTCAATAACGGGACCAACTCAGCCTCCAGCATTGACCACTGCGAGCTGTTATAATAAGGGTGTAGTCAATATTGCAATGAATTTGCAATATGTAGGCTAATTCTGCAGTGGTGTAGATTATTTGTATGCATTATTTATGAGTAAAATAAATAGTTCAATTAACAACTTACAGGTGTAGGCCAATAGACTACTCTTTTTTTCAATATCGGCCCCCTTTTCTACTGGAAAGCGGTGACCAAATGCGAGCTTTAACATTTCAATTAGTTGCCAAGATAAATGCGGCTGCATCAGGATGTCGTTTGCAAAATGACTTATGTTAAATTTGTTGCTTAAATAACTAAAATGTTTAGTCTACTTAAGTTAATTTGATGGTGTACTTCAACTGAAAACACGTACCAGCTATCTTCTGCAATGTGGGGCAGCTGTCATTCTGAATGACACAAGGCGCAAGTAGACTACATGCCCTCTCGGCCGACACGGCGTGAAACTACTGAGTCGAGTCCCGTGCCGCCCGCACAACTCCATTGTATTTTAATTCTCCGCCCACAGCTTTGACAACACCGCCCGCTCCCGCGAGATTTGCGTTGGGTCCCGCAGGACCCAGCGGGTCCCAATCCCAATGCAGGTCTCTACATTGCTTCCAAAAATGAGCAGACACCAGCAACAGCAGCAGTCATGGCTTTATACTATTTATTTCTCAGTGGTAAAAAATGTCTAGTCAGAAAGACACGTACGGACACATTTCTCGTTGTCACACACACAGTGTAATACACACACACGCACGCATACATGCATACCCTCTTTCTCATACACATACAAAAATGCACACATATGTACACATGCATGCACACACTCGCTCTCTTTGGTTCTTATTGGCACACACACATACACACACACACACACACATCCACAAGCACGCACACAGGCATGCACGCACGTATGAATGCATGCACGCACGGACACACGTACACGCACACACACACGCACACGCACACGCACACAGAGTCAAAAACAAATCAAACAATTTATTGGCCCAGCAGTGTTCTCAAAGCTATTGATCCCGAGGAGAAGTAGTCATTACTCTAGCAGTGCAAATAGTGCCGTGATGAAGATGGGCCTGGAAGCAAACACTTGGGCTAAAACATTTATCAAGCACGACTTTGGTAGGAGCACACATACACACACGCACACACACACATGCACGCACCCACACACAAACACAATCATGCACACACACTAATGCACGTACACGTACAGTACGTACGCACTCACGTATATATGCACGCACACACGCAGACACACACACACACGCACGCGCATACACAAACACACACACACACACAAATACCCATATAAATGGAAAATCACACACACAGAGGAATACACACTTGCACACACATATTTGTGCGCAACCACAAATACAGAGACACACACTTGCCCAGCATGCACAAACTCACAAACATCCAGGCAAAATCATCCACATATAGAGGCATGCATAAGCCTATACTCCCAAACACATACACACCCACACACACAAGCACGCAAGCATTCACACACACACACACACACACACACTGACCTTTCCATCCATCACAACTATTAAAAGTCAACTCCTGTCAACAGTGAATGGATTGAAAAGATGATATTTTGGAAAGTTCACACATTATTTAATCTGCACTGCCATGGGGAAAAATGATTAGTATCTGTCTAATTGATTATCAATAAATGGCATTTAATCCACAGACTTGGATGACTGCTGCAGACTTGGATGACTGCTTGGTAGATGGGAGGTCTACCAGCACTGTGACTAGACTGAGCACTTCACCTCAGTACTCATTTACTGGTGTGCGGAATACTTTAGTTGTGCCATTAAAATGCTAGCATAGCTCAAACTCCTTCGGTAGTATTCAATCTCATGGATTGTAGGCCCTGCACATGCACTGTAAAAAGTATCAGGTGCCTCAGAATACCAAGTTAATTTAAATCCCTATTGTAAGCTGTGTGAAGCTTTGAATTGCAGCTTTCAGTTCAAACAACTCCCACAACTCATACAACTTACAATACAAATTTAAAGGAATTGGTAACATATCATGACTTCTCACTGATATCTTTTTTTTTTTTTACAGTGTGGTACATTATGTTGTTATGTACACTGCGCCCCTCCGTCTTGTTGGTGCGTCTCTGAGGTAATCAAGTAGTTAGGAAATGGATTGCACTCAGTTTTTTCTTTGTTCTTCTTTTCTTTTTATTCAAACATTGCTGGGACAGACAGACGTTTCGGCTGCAAGAGCCTTCCTCAGTCTGTCCCTGCAATGT
>NW_026945777.1:27500-33254 GCF_034702125.1 Engraulis encrasicolus
ATGTGTTTGTGTTTGAGGAAATGGATGTAATACTTTCTTTGAGGTAAAAAGTGATGGGATTGGAGAGTGATGCCTGTGATGTTCTCTATTTTATGTTGTACTTTTCAGATAGAGCAGCAGATAAATCAGATTATTGGTAGATTGTTTTAAATCAGGGGTGTCAAACATACGGCCCGCGGGCGGCATCCGGCCCGCGGGATGGTTCCATCCGGCCCGGACGTAAAAATATATATATATATATTTTTTTTTTTTAATGAAATAACCGAAATGCGCAATTACGGCCCTCGGGGCAAAATCGAAACCTGCATGACATTAACCCAATGGTCCCTCTGTTACACTGTATATATGTAGTAAAGTGCACATCACACTTCTATTATAAATAGTGAATTTGTACTGTAACAGGCATTTCATAAAGCTCATATATTATAGACCTCATATATAGAGATAAAATGTTAATACTTCTTATTCGTATTGTATTGGTATTGGTTGTAATTAAATAATAAATATAATTGGATTTGTACTGGTTCCTATTAAGCTCAAACTGGAAACGGGATGTTAGAATGCATGAAAATGCAGGAAATTACATATAAGAAATACAAAATACAGACCCCCTGCCAAAATGAACTGTCCTATATTTAATTAATTGACGTTGGCAATGAATGAATGAATGAAGTCAAGGAAATTTTGCATAGGATTATCAGTATTGCATTGCTTTCTACATATTCAACACACTTAAAACGTGATAGTACTGAACACTAATCCTCTACTTTACGTTTTTTTTTTGGTTTTTTTTGCGATGATGTTACTAATGCGGCCCGCTTGAGGTCCACATGGGTTGTATGCGGCCCCCGGACCAAAATGAGTTTGACACCCCTGTTTTAAATGAAAGAGTTGAAGACGCCATATATTTTCATTTTCATATTTTTTTGTTATTTCCATTAGCATCAGACAACTTTGTGAGCATTTAAGTGGTTTGAAGCATAAAATCATTAAAATTTAAGTGCATTACCTAAATTTGTTGGAAAATCCATTATGGCGAGATTTTGGACATAATAACATAATGATGTCATAATGACGTCATAATAATAGATAATTACACAAAAGGTATGTCATTCATAGATGTCCATATGTAGATCATCTCCCCCAAGTTTCGTAGTCATACTGTATTCCGTTCATGAGTTATGGGGGGGCGGGTGTCAAAAGAGCCCCCCCCCCCCCCCCCCCCCAGGCCCAGGAATGCCAAAAAAGCCCAGTCTGAATAGGGTTAATGTCTTTTAGGTGAGTTGTCTTGCATCAGGGAAGTCTATCAGTAATACTTGATGGTTTCCGGCAGGCCTGGATTAAGATGACCTGGGGCCATAGGCGGCGCTATAACAACGCCCGTGGGGAAGCTGCGCAATGACTCCCCCCCCCCAGCCTGCGCAATGTTTTCCGGAAGATGTTCTTTTCTCACCCTTTTTGCGAGATGCAAATAGCATTAAAGACGACACTTTGTACTAAAGGCCTGAAAATTGGTACACATGTCCTTCTTAATATGCTGATCAATGTTATTGTTGGAGGCGCCACGAAAAATGCTGTATTTTCAAGATGGCCGCCAAATCCAATATGGCCAACCCATATTAGTGAGAAACCATCATGCACTGAGTCATAAATGCCTGAAATTTGGTAAATACATACTCTATGATGTACCTATTAATGTTAGAAATGGAATTGTTGCGTAAAACCAAAATTGAAATGTTCAAAATGGCCACCAAATGAAATATGGCCAACCTATATAACAGGAATTGTATAGCAGAGTGAATCCATTATGCACGTAGTAAAAGCATGAAAAAGGGTACACATTTCCTTCTTTTTCAGCTGATTATAAGATGTGAAAAACACAGAATTTTCAAAATGGCCGCCAAATCCAATATGGCCAATACATATTAACTATCGGGCACTTTGTGGTAAAAGCATGATAATTGATAGCCTACACAGTTACATCTTTATGTGCAGATTAATATTAGAAATAGAGGTATGAAAAAAAATCTGAATTTTCCAGACAAATCAAACATGTTTGACCTATATTAGTGAAACCACCATGCACTTTGTAGCAGGAGCATGCAATCAGCACACATATAGTTATTGATATGTATAATAATGTAGAAGGGTTCACGTGAGAAGATTACTCTGGAAGTGCTCCTAACATAGGCTAATTTCGAAACATGAAACCCTACCCTACTAATGTTATATATAGATATGTAGTGTTACATATTGTGCTACAGTACATTAGTGAAACCAGGGCACAATTTGCCGCGAAAGCATGAAAACACATGTATCTTTTTATTGTATTAACATCATCAAAAGAATGTTCAAGAGGGCCCCACATCAAATATGGCCAACCCATAGATGTATAAATGGGCATCAGATATCCTATATTTATCTCAGTATCAATTTCTCTGTACTTGTACAGGTAGTAGAAAAATATTTGTAGTCTTTGATGAGTCAATAAATATTTTAGTCACATTTTCAATGGATTTGAGCCATTTATCATTGAAATAAATGTGCACAACCTTCATTCAAGTACTGTAGGTAACAAAACAAAATCTTGTCCCCCCTCAACATGGTTAAATCAAATCTTATCAACTTCACCTTGCATATGTTGCATAGTTTGCATATCTTGAACTACAAATACAGAAATGGGGGTTCACCATAAGCCAAATCTTGCACACCATTATTATAGCCAAAAAATGAATCCTAATACTGTACAAGTAAACTTTCACTCAAGGTTACTCAAATTTACATACCCAGAGTTGACTTTGCACCAACTGTACCATTCACTATTTATTCAAAGTTTGTGTGTTTCTTTTAATTAGACATTGTTGGCAGTTTGATTTATGTTGGCCATAGGATATTACAACCTGGGGAATCCCATGCTGCTTTGCACACTTTCTGATCTGAAAGACAGCATGGATTCATCCCTCAGAAAATTGCATATGTAACCTTCAGAGTAATCTCACTTGTGAGATCAACTGGTGTTAACCAGGCAAGACATACCCATACAACATGCATGGGACAGGATTGCAGTTCGTTTGAAAACCTTGAAGTACAGCTAGAAGTAGTGATTAATTATTGGTTTCTTTTCTTAACCATGTCCATGAATTGAAAAATCAATTGAACTTTCTGTCTAGCAACCTTGAAATCTTGACCCTTTTGAATTTGTGGTCATGAGAGGCATATTAAACACAAGGCCTATGAAGTCGTCACTAACTGCTAGAGGTACTGTATATCCCACAATGTGCCTGGAGGATTAATGTATATGGGTTGGCTACATTTGATTTGGCGGCCATCTTGAAAATTCGGGTTTTATTTGCTATGCCTCCATTTCAAATATTAATCAGCATATCAAGAGGTAAATGTGTACCATTTTCCATGCTTTTACTACAAAGTGGGTGTTAAATTCATCAATGGTTCCATTAATATGGGTTGGCTAGATTTGATTTGGCGGCCATTTTGAAAATGAAACTTTCTTGCAATGCTTCAATTTCTTTTATTAATCAAGAATATAAAGAACTGGGCATCCATTTTCATGGGCTTACAACAAAGTTTCAGGTACAGTAGCTTCATTAATTGGGTTGGCCATATTGGATGTGGCGGCCATCTTGAAAATACCGATTTTTTTTGTGGCGCCTCCAACGATAACATTGATCAGCATATTAAGAAGGACATGTGTACCAATTTTCAGGCCTTTACTACAAAGTGTCAGGTAATTTCATTAATATGGGTTCGCCATATTGGATTTGGCGGCCATCTTGAAAATTCATATTTTTTTGCGGTGCCTGCAATGCTAATATTAATCAGCATATCAAGAAGGATATATGTACCAATTTTCATGCTTTTACATCAACGTGTCAGTTAGTTTCATTAGCCTCCAATGCTAATATTAATCAGCATATCGAGAAGGATATGTGTACCAATTTTCATGCTTTTACTCAAAAGTGCACGATTAGGCCCTTTTGTGTGTCTAATCCGCCGGACTATTCAGACTCATCGTGTCCTCTAAAAGCAAGACCTTGCTTCCCCAAGAAGAGAACGACTTCGGCGATGGTTGTGGCATATTTCCTGTTGTCTGCCACTTTTTTTTTCATCGATGTGCTCATCTGCGCAATAACAGAACCACTTTGCCTCGACTGTTTGTAGCACTGCTATTTCTCTGCACTCTGCTCATGTTGAGTTGATTCGATGTGCTTAATTATTTTTTTCTTCACATTTCTCCAGTCCCTAACCCCACCAACAGTAAACGCCTGGTCCCTAACATTGCAGAGAAACTGGCGGCAAGGGAAACAAAACACGGCGTCTCTTTGTTTGCTATACTCAACACACGGGTAAGCCCTGAAGTATTCCGCACTTAATGCTCTGGTCTGCTTACCGAAATCACGTTTTGGGATTTGAGTCAAGATCGGTTGCGCAGGGCCGCTGTCCATGGTGCCAGCATGATCTGACTGGTTGGAGTTGGAGGGAGATCGGTGTCTGGTGAATGGTCAACATCATGAGGAGGGAGGAACTCGTCGGTAACAGGAGGGAGGCAGCAGGTATTTGTAGGTGGGTCGGTGACATGCGGGCAGTCCGTAGCCGGAGGGAGATTGTCGGAGGAGCTATCGAGATCAAAGAGACTGGAGGCTGAGGATGAAAGGCGGCCGGTCGAGGAGCCAACTTCGTTAGCTTCGGTGCTGCAGTTGACAATGTCCACTTCAGACTCTACAACTTTCACATTTAAAAAAAAACCTTCGTATGTCCCAGCTAGGTTCTTTTCTCTTCATTATTTGGCCTATTTCAGGTATAGGCTAGGTTATCAGCATTGCAGGCATTAGTGGTTACTGTTCAGTATAGTGTAGGCGTTGCTTTATGGCAGCGTCGTTTTTGTTTTTTTTTTAGACGCTCGAGTAAGCGTGATGTTACCCTGGCTACGACACACCGGACGTATAACATTTTGCCATCGAATTTCCGTCTCTATTCTTATTCTCTTACAAACATTATGTGTTTTCTATGCATTTCCCCCACCCATTAAAACAATGAGTAGAAATAAAAAAATGACAAACCCATTCTATGGTCTCTTGAAGATTAGCTTCCCCTAGCATCTTAATAACGCCGTCCCGTGCCTCTAGGGCCACTTTAGGTCTTTAGACGCACATGTTGTAGCCCCCCCATCCCCCCCGCCCCCCCCCCCATGGAAGGCAAATTTGTGTTGCGACATTCCATGATGCCATAATAACAATATGGGGAATTAAGGATTACATGGTTGGCCCAACCTGCAGAGAGAGAGAGCGTAGCATTTAGCCTACAAGGTTTAAAACCTGCTACTACGATATCTCATTTCAAGGCACAATTGTGCAAATTTTTTGACCTCTAATGATCACAAACTGGGGGATCAACTGGCTGGTGGCGGGCGCCCCTAGTTTGGCCTGCATGCCATATCTAGCCTGTGAATCCTAATCCAGCCCTGGGTTTCCGAGTTATTTCGAGGCGTGATCCTTCAGTCAGTCCTTATCCGAAGGGATGCCCGAGATGCTATTTCTTGAAACCAACAAGTTGCTAGACCAGGACCCAATGTCATGCTTAACCCTATGCAAATTCACCACATCAGAAACAGATGAGGAGTATACACTTTGAAGACACACAGCAATGTCAGTAGAACGACCATACAGTAAATGTCATCCTCCATGAGGTTAATCCAAATATAGAACGTTATTTCAGGAAAGTGGCGTGCCCGATATA
>NW_026945778.1:10000-33205 GCF_034702125.1 Engraulis encrasicolus
GTCTAGAGTCTATGGCAGTGTTTCTCAAACTTTTTCACTTTGCCCACTTTGTCCACCCCAAAAATGGTCGGGGACCACCTATCATCTGAATTGGCAGTTGATGGATGCTAATTTGACACTGATAATTTTTATGCAGATCACTTACTTTTTATTCACATTATAAGCCTGTCTTATTGTGTTGAAAACATGAAAATGTTACAAATATAGCCTACTGCTAGCTTATCTTGGAAAATTAGAAATCCCCTTGCGGACCATCTGAGCTCTGTCGCGGACCACTAGTGGTCCCCGGACCACACTTTGAGAATCACTGGTCTATGGCTATGTCTCAAATGACGCACTTTTGTCAGTGCACTGACAGTCAGTGCACATTGCACACAGTGCACTGAGGATTTTAGTGCATATTGTCGTGGACAAATTTGAGCACTATGCACTGTGCCCTCGCTGGAAGTGACGGCTGAGCATGGCATTAGCTTGCCAAAATATGAGTTGGCTACTGCTTACAATTCACAGCTTCTGGTGCTTATATTTCCATGTCCTTCACCCCAAAAGACAACAATCACACATACAATACTTTGGTTGGCATGAAAAGGTTGGTGTCCCATCAACATTACTACCAGAATTAGGAGACTGTTGACCAAACTCTTCTACTGAACTGCATTTTTCCGCCATTGTTAGGGCATCATCCTGGTATTTTCAGTGCACTGGCTCAACTGAACTTTTCAGCGTGGGCGCCCTAGGCACTGAAAAACAGTGCCCGAAGTGCACAAGTGCGGCATTTGAGACACAGCCTATGTCTGTCTGCATGGGAAAGTAAGAAACTCAATTTCAATTCTCTGTATGACGAGCGCATGTAAAGAAATTGACAATAAAACCGACTTGACTTGAGTTGACTTAACACTAGAGCGTGGCGGGACGGCAGCGAGAAGACGGCTGTCTTTCTGCCCAGTATCGGGCAGTGTGTTCTACTCTGTCTTTCACACTGACAGCGTTTTACTAGCCACTTTGACCCATTAGGGACTGCGTATTTGACTAGTAAGATTAACATGTATTAGCCATTTTAATAGAGCCCTGTGTGGGAGCCAAACATTTGTTGTAGTTATTTATGAAGCAAAGCGTTGTTGAAGAAAAGGAAAAAAAGAAAAGAAATGCAAAGAGAAGGTAAGAATCTCACATGCATTGATGATGCACCTGGGATGCCACCAGGGCAGGACTGGCCATTTGGCATAGTGGGCATTTCCCGGTGGGCCCCGCACCCTTGTGGGCCCCTATGTTCAGAATTTTTTTATTTTATTTCTGTGAGTCAGTTCTGCGCCGCTAATTAGGAGGGGCCCCTTTAAGGCAAAAGTGCCCGGGTCCTATTTCTCCTCCAGTCCAGCCCTGGATGCCAATGGGTAACAACAAAAGAGAAAAGGAAAAAAAACACACACACACACACACACACACACACACACACACACACACACACACACACACACACACACACACACACTCAAACAGTGGAACGTGAGTATGAAAAGGCGTTATCTTTCCTCGGGAGCAGAGCAGCGCAGCAGAGCACATACACAAACAAACACACAAGAACAAAAGCTCTCCTTTCAACTTCCTCAGGTGGTGAAGAAGACGCTTTTAGAGGGTAACTGAGAGCTTTACGTCATTTCCCAGGCCCCGTCCTCCACCTGTTGGACAACAGAGTGAATAAAGGCTTCCACAATGTAGTCTATGCAGTATTAATTCAACACTTGGACAGGGCCGTAACCAGACATTTTCAAATACTGATGTCAAATACTGCACGCTGTACCGAATACTGTACATTTCGAATGCCTCAAACACTTCAGTCAAACTCTTAAGTTTGTTTTCATTAATTATTGCCTTTAGGATAAATGGGGCTGACGTATACAGACTGAATTTATCACTGTTGATCATATATTCGATTTTCATCATAGATCAATTTTACATAACTGAAAAAAAAATACTGAGGACATGACCTCTGTGTCCTCAATGGTAGTTACGGCAATGCACTAGGAGAGTGAAACTTTTCTTTAATGCAATGAACACTTTATTAACAAAATAGGTCTACTCTTTCAACACTTTAAAAGCTGTATAATAATAATAATGCAGATGATAGTGTAATTATAGCTGTTATTGATTATAGCAATTATAGCATGTATTAGTACAGTCGTTTGTGAGGAAATAGATTCACATTGCAGCCTCTTCATGGTGTCTTGACTTGAACTCTTCTTAGTTCCAAATGCCATATTGATGAGTAGATAAGAACAGTGAATGGCGAGAAGGTTATATGTGTGTGTGTGTGTGTGTGTGTGTGTGTGTGTGTGTGTGTGTGTGTGTGTGTGTGTGTGTGTGTGTGTGTGTGTGTGTATGTATGTTAAGTCCCAGAATTTCTTCCATATGTGTACGTGTGTGTGTGCGTGTTTGTGTGTGTGTGTTTGTACACGTGTGTGTGTGTGTGTGTGTGTGTGTGTGTGTGTGTGTGTGTGTGTGTGTGTGTGTGTGTGTGTGTGTGTGTGTGTGTGTGTGTGTGTGTGTGTGTGTGCATGCGTGCATGTTTGCATGTGTGTGTTTGTACACGTGTGTGTGTGTGTGTGTGTGTGTGTGTGTGTGTGTGTGTGTGTGTGTGTGTGTGTGTGTGTGTGTGTGTGTGTGTTTGTGTGTGTGTGCACAGCCTGTCTTTCCGGATAGACAAAGTGTTGAGTCTGGCAGCTTTTAGTTTCATTTTTTAGCAGGAGGAGCGGTGACAGTTGTGAAATCGTGAACCTGTGACCTAACGGTAGGGCACTGGGTTACTACGTCGGCGACCCAGGTTCAATTCTGGCCCAGGTCATTTGCCGATACTTCCCTGTCTCTCTCTCCCCACTCATTTCCTGTCTCTCCTTCACTGTCCTGTCAAAAATAAAGGGGGGAAAGAATTACTGTAGTTGGGGATGAGGGCTTTAGTTTTATTCCTTTTTTGAGCAGGAGGGGCAGTGTAGTGACGGTCAGAATTATTGTAGTTGGGGGTGGAGGGGTGAGGGGGGCTAGCCAGGCTGCGCTCTCCTAGTGGCGCAACCCCTTCAGCGTTGCTTCTAGGCAAGTCAGAAGCGATAAAAATATCGTTTCTGAGCTCCAGAAAAATCGGGAACCCCTCCCACTTTGTCGTGAAGAAAGCATCCAGTATAGCAAACCAAGGGAGGAGGGGGGTCAACCATGCCGCTTAGGAAATATTAATTGTTACGATTTTGGTCAGACCAAAGTCTCGAAGAGATTTGAAAGTCGATGATGATTAGGCTAGTGGGCAGGGGCGGCGCTATAGGAGGGGCAAGCAGGGCATTTGCCCCTGGGCCCAGGGCCCTCCCGTATTGATGTGCAATTCTTCTGCCACTGCTCGTGGGGGCCAGTGCAGTGCTCTCTGCCTCTGCCTCTCCACCAGGGGAGGGGGCCACTGATCTCTCGTCTCCCCCCCTCCACTCCGCTTGGCTCAGCTCAGCTCCATGGGAGGTTGCCGTCCTGTGTCAAATGTCGGATGTCTGACAGAGAGGGGGGGGGGGGGGGCAGCCTCCTTGACTTTGGCTTGTCCAGTCCTCGAACTCGCCCCCCTTGTTGTCGACTTGCCCACCACCAGGCTCCTGGCCCCTTTCAGTCAGCCCCCCCCTGCCCCTTCCCATCCCATCGTGCCTGACGCCCGCCCCATGCCCTGCCTCTCAACCCTTTCCTCTGAGTAATTAGTTGATAAAAATGAGCTTGACCTCCTCAGTCTAAGTAATGAAGGCGGGGGCTCCAAAAAGGTGGTCAGGCATCTTATCCGACATGGCACCGGGTCGGGTGGGCATTGAGGGTTGTGAATTGTTGTTTTGGCTTACTTCACCATAGCTTTAGAACGAGTTTGTAATTTTCCTCTGTGATTTTAATCAAAGGGAGAGAATATTTAATTGCATTCACATTGCACACTCAGTCATTAATTACATTTGTATCATTATTATTATTTTTTTCTAGTAAGAGGGTGGTTGGTGGCGCAAGAGCCTTTGTTTGATGTGAGCATATCAGTTCACATGGGATGAACTTAATAATGTTGACACAAACAATATGTTCCAGGAGAAAAAATAACTTGCACAGATTTGGTTGTGAAACACTATCCTCGTTTCATAAATTAGGCAAGCTGCAAGGGCAGGGAGTTTGTTTTGTCAGCGCGTTATGAATCTCAGCTCTGCTTAAATAAACTTCAGAGGATTTTCGGAGCCACTTGCTTCGGTCATGAATGGGTGCAACGGAAGCACCGCCTTTTCCGGTCTTCGCAGTGAGCCAATGAGACGGTCTGAAGCACCATGATGGGCTGTCACGTAAACTGCCGTCGTGTCGGGATTGGAATGTAACAGAGTAACACTCGGAACAATTGAGCATTTGGATATTGAGCACGGTTGGCGACCATGGGATCGGAATCGTATGATTCTCGAAGTGCTTGCCAAGTGTGAGAATTAGCCCTGTTTATTGCATCTGTTGATTCTGGGATTGTACCGAAGATCTCTATAGCAGATGAGAGGATCTTATACTTACGTGTGTGAGGGTCTGCCGAGAGAATGGAACTAAGAGCAATGCAGGGATTCGTGCGGCTTCAGTTTTCCATATAAGAAGCTTCGCTGCGATTCTCCCCTCGCCGAATGCATAAGTCGGGGTCAATGGAGTGAGCACAGTCCAGGAAAACCACACAAACCGGCCGGATCTCTCGCTGGAGATCTGGATTTTAATGCGACCACTCGGAACCTTTAACAGCCCCGTTCCGTTCGGCGTTACTTCGACTTTATATCAGGATATTTGGATTCTTCAATGGATTTCTCCCAAGGTAAAGTGAATAGATAGCGGCAGCAAGTCTTTGGTCGGAAGTCTGGTCTGTCCCTTTCAGGATAGCTGACCTGCGAAACGGGCGCAAAATATTGGAGAGGGGAGAGCGAGGCGGCGAGTAAGCTACCCTACCTGGTTTGTTTGTTTTTTTACGCGGAGATATCTCAAAGTCACTGCGTCGCAAAATGTTACAGACAGATAGAAGAGGGGGGGCGAGGAAACACTAATAAAATCGCCCACATGCTCTGGATCAATTACTTGATACGGGAACGGAATCCGAAGAAGAGGGAAGAGGAGGCGAGTTGGAAATCCTTGCAGGCTGGAAGATGGCGGAGCGGGGTTGCTGGAGGTTGTGAGAGCCAAACTTCGGGCTACTTCAAATTTATTTGTCAACATCTCTACCCAGCAGTCAGGACACATGCAGGCCAAAAAACGATATCTAATCCTGCTGTCGGCTGGCCTATGTCTTCTGCTGCTCTACTTTGGGGGTGTTCAAGTGCCAGCGGCGAGCAGAAGCCGGCATGATCGCAGCCGCAATGGATTTCGGTCGGACCAGCCATGGCCACACTTCTCGGACCCTTTACAACCATTCAATTCCTGGGATCAGACAGACACTGAGGAGTACAACCTCCACATATCACCCAGACAGAAAAGGGACGTTAATTCCAGCGTTTACAAGGGCAAGCGGTGTCGCATGGAATCTTGCTTTGATTTCTCCCAGTGTCAAAGAAACGGATTCAAAGTTTACGTGTACCCACAACAGAAGGGAGAGAAAATCTCCGAAAGTTATCAGAACATTTTGTCCGCTATCGAGAGCTCCAGGTTTTATACCTCGGACCCTGGCCAAGCCTGTCTGTTCGTGTTGAGCTTGGATACGCTCGACCGCGACCAGCTTTCGCCGCAGTATGTGCACAATCTGAAAACCAAGGTCCAGAGCCTGCCGCTTTGGAACAATGGTAGGAATCACCTTATATTTAACTTGTACTCTGGGACGTGGCCGGACTACACGGAAGACCTGGGTTTTGACATCGGCCAGGCCATGTTGGCCAAGGCGAGCATTAGCACTGAAAACTTCAGACCCAACTTCGACGTGTCCATCCCGCTCTTCTCCAAGGAACACCCGAGGACCGGTGGGGACCGGGGCTACCTGAAATACAACACCATTCCACCTTTTAGGAAGTACATGTTAGTGTTCAAGGGGAAGCGCTATCTCACCGGAATTGGGTCGGACACGAGGAATGCCTTATATCATGTCCACAATGCTGAGGACGTGGTACTTCTCACCACCTGCAAGCACGGCAAGGATTGGCAGAAACACAAGGACGCCCGCTGTGACAGGGACAACGCAGAATATGACAAGTAGGTTGTGTGTGTGTGTGTGTGTGTGTGTGTGTGTGTGTGTGTGTGTGTGTGTGTGTGTGTGTGTGTGTGTGTTTACATCAGCCTTTAATTATGTATGACATGGCATAATTAAAATCATGCGCGACGCGTGTAATTCCCCAAAGCTTGGTGTGCGGCTGTAATCCTGTCGTTGTTTTTGACGGGGTAAACTTTTTCCCTCCACCTCATATGAAAGTGTTTTCACTAGCCCCCAGATGAGCCCCCAGGCCGTACTAGTAGCTCTTTAAAGTGAGGTGGTAATGTAAATGCCTTGGTAGTTAAGATTCCCGAGCCGCCCCCTCTCTGCGCACTGAATGCAGCCCAAGGGGATGGATGTGTGTGTGTCTGTGAGAGATGTTGGTGGCGGTGGCGTTGAGAGGGTTGTATTTGTCTGAATTCCCCCTCCCCACTTAACCAAACGTTAGTAACCAACCGAAAGCCGTAGCCCTTGGTTATGAGATGAGATGTTCCGTCGGCCACCTCAGACCCCTCGCGCGCTCTCATGCGTGTAAGGAGCTCTCCAGCCACTCAATTACTTCTCCGCGTTTAGTGTAAATCACCCGGGAGGCTCGAGACAGCCTCTCTCGCTCCCACGGCTGCCAGCCTTCCCCCAAATGCCTTACCTGCTACTTCCACACAGAAGGAATTTCGCTCCAGACATTGCAGTCAAAGTAGGATGTGCTTGGGCTCGTCTTATTTGCCTGGGAAACTGAAGCGAAGCTGAGGTGAACCAACGGTATCTGGTGGTTGGCATTGGGCTAATAAAGATGACCTTGTTCGGCTAAATGGTGACTAAGTCGTTTTTTTCTCAACAGGCACAATTTCTGTCCACCACCTTGATAAACAGGAGACATTTTGGACTGCAATCGCCTACATTCATACAGATTAAAACAACAAAAACAAATATCGGATAACCAAGTTCAGTCCATCATGATGTCTGCAGTGCATTCAGCTCATTGCTCTTAAATGCTGCCAGTCAGGCATTGGGGTAAAACAAGATGGCACTCTCGATCAGCCCTGAAAGTGTGTTGTGATTTGGGAGAAGTATGACCCCCCCTAATCATTTTAGCCCTTATTTTGGCTCTCGCCACTCCTAATGCTATGTGACACACTCTCACTTGAAAGTGTGTGTGTGCGTGAGTGTGTGAGAGACATCTAACCGGGGTTGAAGTGACTTTGCCAGCCTGCCACAGTCTTAATGGTTTATCTAGTCTACCATGCGCAGCAAAGAGAGAGAGAGAAAGAAGCGATACGATGCCCAGGCATTCCGTTTGTGGTAGCCTACCTCCCCTAACCTCATCAACAGGGGATTTGCTGTCTCTTGGCACGGTTGGTGTGTGGGAGTGCAGAGGTTTGTGTGTGTGTGTGTGTGTGTGTGTGTGTGTGTGTGTGTGTCTGTGCATACTCTGCAGGATTGTGCATTTGCGTGCACAATTGTGTCTGTGTGTGAGAAAGAGAAGCTACACACACACACACACACACACACACACACACACACACACACACACACACACACACACACACACACACACACACACACACACACACACACACAGACATACACAGTCACAAACACACTTCACCGGGCAGCTGTGCGAGCGTGACTGGTTTCAACCCATGCCAGCGGGCACCATCATGGGTGCTGCTATCTGTATCCAAATTGAATCCGCTCGATTGACCTGCCTGCCTCGTCCTGGCAGAGGGCACTGGGAATCGAGGCAATCCTTCTGCAATAGCCCAAGTGCCACCTCGTGTCTGCTGATGCTGTTGCTGGGATGGAGAGGGCGAGCCAGTGTTTCCCGCAGAATTTTTGTTAGTTAAGGTGATGGGGCGATAAAAGTATACTTTTTGGTTACGTAACTTTAGAAATTACATTCACAACATGAAATCTTTATCTTTTCAGGGGACCTAGTCAAGGTGGTAGGTGCCTCTTGTCAAGATGGCTGCCTTAGCAATTAAGTGCTGGGGGAAACCCTGGGGAGAGCCCAAAATGGGGTGGGTGGAATGGAGGTAAAGGAGATTCAGTTATCAGGGCCCCTGATAGGGCAGTCATGGGTAAGCGGTTAGGCCGTCAGACTTGTAGCCCAAACGTTGCCGGTTCGACTCCCGACCCGTCAGGTTGGTGGGGGGAGTAATTAACCTATGCTCTCTCCCCTATCCTGCTCCATGACTGTGGTACCCTGAGCATGGTACCATCCCGCCGCACTGCTTCCTTGGTGCGCCATTGGGGGCAGGGCACATGTGATCTGCTTGAACTTATGCTGCATTCCCCAATGGTGGGAGATTCGTTTAGTTTAGTTTATTTAGTTTAGTTCAGCAGGGACCATGCACAATAGACATTGTTTACAGAAGTAAAAAGATGGCTTGTGCCAGATTATAGCTATATAGCTAATTTCCATCTGCAGTCCCTGTATCCCCTGAGATGGGATATTCCTGATTGCCTATTTGCTGAAATGCATTGGAGCGCCTGTTGAAGCGGTTCAAGCCGCGAGCTGGGGCCATATCAAAGTACCCCAACTTTGAGATCGTGACGTCAACACAGCAATGACAGTGCACAGTGATAGGGATAGTTGAAGTTTGACTTGCTGGTTGAAACGCTTTCAAGTGGGAGGTAGCTGCCTCCTGGTTGCATATTGGGAAGCCCCTACAGCTCTGGACTGCAGCAATAGAGGCCAGGATTTGGTGCCAAGCCCCTGACCGGGATGGTGAGGGTGTTGGAATGGTTGCATTGATCTCGGCACACACCTCCAGACCTTGGATGGGGTGATGGTGATGGTGATGGTGGTGGTGGAGGTGCCCAGTCAGTGCCCTGGGCAGACATCGAGTCCAAGTGCATCCTGCACAGTCCACTGACTGGGCACCACCACCACCACCACCATCATCCCATCCAAGGTCTGTCTTATTGTGTAATTTTATCTCTTCATCCATATTAATCTGTTCTGTTTTGTCTGTGTCCTGTCTTTGAATGTAAATGTAATGTGTGCTGCCACCTTGGCCAGGGCTCGTTTGTAAAAGAGAATTTTATTCTCAATGTGATTTTATTTCCCTGGTTAAATAAAGGTAAAATAAAAATAAAATAAAAACCACCCGATCGGGCCTCCAAACCCACGGCCTACCAGTCTGTGCTCCAGTTCTGGCATGGTAGACACAGTGCGATACCACCGAGCTAAAGGTCTAGACCGACCGGCTTCAGAAGGGAGGTTTACTAATGTCCTACGGCCATACCGCCGTACTGGCATCCGGTATGCAGGCAGTCTGATCTCTAGCCTGATTATCATCGACTTTCAAATATCTTGGAGACTTGGTCTGACCAAGAGCATAACAATTAACATTTTCCAAATGGCATGGTTGACCCGCCTCCCTTGGTTTGCTACTGGTTGTTTGCTTCCTGACGTGGGAGGAGTTCCTGATTTATCTGGAGCTCAGAAACGATATTTGTATTGCTCCTGGCCTGACTAGAAGCAACGCTGGAGGTGTTGCGTCACTAAGAGGGTGCGGCCTGGCCATATGATCTCTGACCTTGTGCTTGTGTGGGAAGAAGCTCGGGAATTTGGGCATGCCTGTTACTTTAGGCATGCCTGTTACTTTGGGCATGTTTATTACTTGCTCTCCCTTGCCTTCTCTATCTTACATCACGCTCACACTCACTCCTCTCTGTGTCTCTGGCCGTTTCCCAATGTCTAGTGTGCGTCCTTCAAAGTGAATCAGCTTTTGTTATCACGCCTAGTGATTGGATACACGTTGGTGAACTCACCAAAGTATCCAATCACTGGGCGTGACTAATTAGGCTTACGCACTTCCAAGGCTCATACACTTGACATTGGGAAATAGTGTCTGTTTCTCTTTCTCTCACACACACACACACACACACACAGACGCACATGTGGGTCCTAATCATGTGCAGTTATCCATCTTTTTTCGTCCCCCCCCCCCGATCTCTCTTTTTATTTCTCTATTCCTCGGGGTTCACTCTCCATTTGCCAGTATTGATCACAGTTTTTGCCCCCCCCCTCACACACTCACTCTCTTGCGGGCCTCCCAAGGTTTCTGCCATCGTTCACACACAAACGCACAGTCACTGACTTTCATTGGCATTCTACCTTCCCCTGTATTGGCTGCTTTCTCTGGCCCTGCACCTGTGCTGTCTCTATTACGGTTTTCATGCCGACCACAATGGCGCCGGTGTCCATTCCAGCACCAGTTAGGCTTGGAACTGAAGTGGTTACCTGCGAATCTCCCACGTTCATACTAGGCTCTGAACTTTTCCGTATGTCATCATGTGTTATCTGGATGAACCTGCTGACGTCCATGTTATCACGGTTTGCAGAGAAAAAAAATTGTTTTTTTTCCTGGTGTGCATTGCAAACCAACTTTCCGGTTCCCGAGCACTCAGAATTGCAGTGTTGAGATTTATGTGCGGGAACTGCGGGCACTGGCATGGTTCTGTCAGTCTGAACGCTCCTTGTGTGTGGGTGTCTCTTACTTACTCTCTCTCTCTCTCTCCCTCCTTCTCTTCCTCTCTCCCTCCTTCTTTTACCCTCCTCCCTTCCTCATTTTGACTTTCTCTTCCACATTTCCCTCCGCTGCCACTGGCTTGCTTCACTCCTCTCAGTCTGTCAATTTTGTCTCCTTCTCATTCTCTCTGTCTAGTGTTGACAGATGTGTCTGATCAAATCCCGCCCAAAAGGTTCTCAAACATTCCGCCCAATTTCAACAAATTGCATTGATTTCTATGGGCCCAAAACTGCAAATAAAACCGCCAAATGGCCAATTTTTCCCAATATCAAGTCAAGTCAAGATTTTACCCGCAGACGGCCATCCCAAGTAGCCCAATTGGGCGGGTAACCACCCAATCTGGCAACACTCGCTCTGCCAATCATCACTCTTCTTGCCCTTCCCCTTCTCCATCATCATCATCCCTTCATCCTCTGCCCTTCCCACTTCTCCAAATCTCTTATCTGTCCTTTTGCTCCCTTTGTTTACCGCTCATCTTCATTCTCTCTCTCTCTCTCTCTCTCTCTCTCTCTCTCTCTCTCTCTCTCTCTCTCTCTTCTCTCTCTCTCTCTCTCATATACGCCACGATTCTCTTGCCATCCTCATGGCCGCAGTCATACCTCTGCCATACATTCATCTATCTATCTGTTTATCCATCCTTCTATCCATCCATCATTCATTGTGGGTTTCTCCCTCTCCTCTCTCTCCTTCCTCTTTCTCTTATATCTCCCTCTCTTTTCTCTCTCTCTTCTTTCTCTCTCTCTATCTCTCTCTTCTCTCTCTTTTTCGTTCTCTCTTTTTTCCCCCCGCAGCAACGACTCGCTGGAATAACTTTCCATTGCCAAGCGTCATGGCTAAACAATGGTCCCATTCATTCATCCGTGTGCAACAATGTGCCGGCCTGGTCTGGCCTGGCTCGGCTTGAACGAAACCAACGAACGAATGAGTGAAATACCCAACCAGCGAGCGAATGAACGAAAGAAAGAATGAGAGGGGCAGGGAGGGACAGTAAACGGATAAGAGAGAAGAATTGGAAGAGAGGGCCTGAGGGAGGGAGGGAGTGAGGGAGATAGAGGGGCAGAGAGAGGATGGCAGCGATCAAGTGAGCGAGCGAGGGAGGGAGGGAAGGAAGGAGAGGAAAAGGAAAAAGAAAAATGGAGAGACATAATAGGTTTTTTTTTTAGCTGCGATTTAGAGGAAGATGTCGTGCTGATCAGATGCAGATGGTGGACTGCGGGAGAGGATGTTCCCTCGTTTCTCCTCATCTCTCTCTCTCTCTCTCTCTCTCTCTCTCTCTCTCTCTCTCTCTCTCTCTCTCTCTCTTTTTCTGAGTGTGTAAATTCTCGGCCCCTCTGGGACCTGCCATCCCTCTGCTGCAATCTGCTCTCTGGAATGATAACGTAGCGAATGTTTACGTGGCTGCCGAAAGAGAGAGAAATATATAGAGGGAGAGTGTGTGTGTTTTATGTTAACGCTATCCAAAACTGAGGAAATTCATTCTTTGCAAAAGGAAAAAAAAATGAGGTCAGCATTGTTTGGCCCTTCGATAGAAGAGGGAAGTGAGACTGTGTGTGTGTAGTGCGTGATTGTGCGTGCATGACTACGCTTGTTCACGCACTCACTCGTGTGCGTGCGTGTGTGCGTGTGTGCGCGCGTGCGTGCAAGGCTGGACTTCCCCTGGTGTCCTCCCTCCACCCCCCTGCTGCCTGCCTGCCTGCCTGCCTGCCTGGCTGCTTGTGTGTCCTAATGGCCACTGATTCCCTCTGATCTTTGCCGTGTAATACCTAACCAGCACCAGCTGCCCGTGTTGACTTTGTACCGCCGTCCGCACGCCCGCCCGCCCACCTTCCACCTCCCCCCACCTTCCACCCCTGCACTATACCCTGCTAGCTCACTGGCCCCACACGACCTTGTCACGGTGGACTATCCAAGTTTAACAATGAAAAAAACACGCACATCCGTTCCAAAAAATGGAGTAGAGTAGAGTAACTTTATTGATCTCCGGGGGAAATTAAGGGCAAAGTCACATGGAAACTGAAAATGAAATCCTGTGTGACGTCAAGCTCCCATTTCTCTTTATTTAATATAGTCACCTGGGCTTCTAAATTTAACTTTTTCATTACCAGCCAAAATGGCCAATAGATGTTAATCTTACTAGCCAAACACACACTCCTTAATGGGTCAAAGTGGCTAGAGTCACTAGCCATTCAGTTATTGTATTAGCCACAAATTTGTTTGTTTTTTCTTCATCATGTTACTGTAACACTAAAATCAAAGGATGAGGTGCTAAAGTAAGAAGATGAGTGCATAGCATTCTACATGGAAATAAATTAAACAAATGGAAACTGAGTAGCTGAGCTTTGTCTTGAACCGAAATGCAAACAATTGTTACAAAAGGGGAAAACGACAGAATACGCGACTACTCTGATAGACCCACAGAGGAATAATCTACCTGCCAAAGGGGCTAGTAACACTGAAATTATTACCAGCCACAGCCAAGTTTTACCAGCAGGCTGGTTGGCAGGTGCCAGTATCAAGCTCCGTTTCCCACACAAGCCCAGTAGCCCACACATCTGAAGTGAAAGTGAAAGCCCATTGGGAAACTCCAACTCCCATTGTTATTGTGACACAGTACTCCACAGCACACAAGTAGACTACTGTAGTGAACACTGCACACAGCGAAATTGCATTATTATATGGTGTGACGTCATCGGTCGAATGCTCCATTCATTTCAACGGGGCTCCCCAACGTTCGCACGTCTGTTATTTTTCGATAACGGACGGGTTGGTCTATAACAGACCGCTGTCAACGGCAACAAGACTTTTCACTGCTAAAGCGACTTTTCAACAAGACTCTAATCAGCTGCTGTGATAGACAACATCTGTTGTCCTGGCTACCTAGCTGTTGCCTAGCGGTGTTCCACAACGGCACTGTTTTGTTTTGCGCAGCAACAATCTTAACATTAAATAGGCCTAAAGAAATGTCCCAGCCATGTGTGAATCATTTAAGTATATCCATATAATAAGCGGGTTAACTTTCGGGGAGTCGGTCGCTTTGTGGAATAGCAGCACTTCCGACTTCAGAGACTTCCGCTCCGCGTCGGGGTCTAAAGATTCTCTCTGTCGTGCTGCTATTCCACCGTAGCGACCTTCTCGCCGAACGTTAACCCTTACTTAATGCCTCACCCGTGCAAGGGGGCAGCCCTCAATGGCGCCCCTAGGGAGCAGTGTGGCGGGACGGTACCATGCTCAGGGTACCTCAGTCATGGAGGAGGATGGGGGAGAGCACTGGTTGATCACTCTCCCCACCAACCTGGCGGGTCGGGAGTCGAACCGGCAACCTTTGGTCTAAAAGTCTGACACCCTAACCGCTTACCCATGACTGTACATCTGCAAACAGTACCACAGTACAGTACACCGCACTGCACCGCACTGCACTGCACTGGCTCAATGTGGCCTTGCCACCCAAGGTCAAGTGTCCACCGCCGCTGCCAAGCTTATATTCTCTGTCTGGCTGTGTCTGTCTTTTATCTTGTCGGAGCTCTTTTACTCTATCTCTCTTCCTCTCTTTCTGTCTGTCAGTTCATGGTCACTCGTTCATGTTCTGTCCCCCCCCCCCCTCTCTCTCTCTGTCTCTCTCTCTCTCTCCCTCGTTCTATCTCTGTCTCTCTTTCCAAATCTAATTAAGTTAGATTCAATACAGCTTTATTGGCGTGACAAAATACATTTTCATCTTGCCAAGGCATTAGCCCGACAGGTAATCAGTACTGTACAATACATCTCTCTTTCACGCTGTCTCTCTGTCTGTCTCTCTTTGCCTGCCTGCCTGCCTGTCTTTCTGTCTGTTGTCTGACTGTCCTGTTTCCCCACTGTATTCTCCCAGTCGCATTTCATATGTCTGTTTCTCCGTTTCTGTCAAATGGTGGTGTGCATCTCTCTCTGTCTTCTCCTACATCTCTCTCTCGCTCTCTCTCGCTCTCCATTTCTCTATTTCCCTATTTCCCTTGGGATTAATAAAAGTACTCGACTCTACTACGCTCTCTCTCTCTCTCTCTCTCTCTCCTGGTCATTTTTTCCCTTTTTCACTCCATCACGTGGTTTGTGTGTCTGTGTCTCGCTCTCTGTCATCTCGTGGCCCTGGGCATGGTGACAAAGGGGGGATATTTTTTCCTTTGCCCCATCAGTGGACACGTCACGATGCATCATTAGCCAGGGCACAACCCTGTCACGGCAGTCCTGTCCTGTCTCACTCTGGTGTGCGTGTGTGTGCGCGTGTGTGTGCGCGCGCGTGTGCGCGTGTGCGCGTGTGTGTGTGCGTGCGTGCGTGCGTGCGTGCGTGTGTGTGTGGTGTCCCACAAATACGCCTTCCACTCGAACAGCTCATCTCATTCTGTTGGAAGAGACACAGACCACATAACATGAGAAGATAGAGATGGAGAGACAGGAATGGAGAGAGAGAGAGAGACACACACACACACACACACACACACACACACACACACACACACACGCTAACACACGCACACACACCCCTGTCTACATTTAATGTATCTGACTTGAGTGACAATACACTTTTTACGTATGGAAGTGTAGACCAACACATTTGTGTATCATCTGTCCATGCCCGTTATCATGCGACCCTTGTGCATGTTTTGTGTAGCGTGCATACAGAGTCAACCTTGCTGCTAATTTTGGAAAAGCGCTCATTCCAGCACAAATAATAATGGCTTCTCCCTTAATGTGGAAGGATGCACTTAGCGTTTGTACACACGTGTGTGTGCGTGTCTATCTTTTTGCTGATTATTGAGGTGCTGCTGCCATACTTATTGAGGCTTGTGTGTGTGTGTGCGTGCTGCAATGCTTGTGTGTGTGTCTGTGTGTGTGTGTCTGTGTGTGTGTGTGTGTGTGTCTGTGTGTGTGTGTGCATGCGCGCTGCAATGCTTATTGAGGCTCCTCTATTTGTTTTCATCGGAACATTAATCACCTATGAATATTTCATGAACTCTCTCTCTCTCTCTCAATCTCTCTCAACATACACACTTTCTATTTTTGGATTTCTATTGCCCTTACTTCCTTGTTCTCTTCCTTTCCCTCTCTGCTGTGTTCTCTCTCTGTATATTGCTCCCCTATCACTCCTTCTTCTTTCTTTCCATCTGTTTGTTCTCCCCGTTTCTCCTTCTCTGCACATCTCTCTCTCTCTCCCTCTCCCTCTCCCTCTCTTGTTCTCTCCACCCTGCTCCATTGCTCGCTATCTGGTCTCTGTCTGTCTCTGTCTGTCTGTCTGTCTGTCTGTCTGTCTGTCTGTCTCTCTCTCTCTCTCTCTCTCTCTCTCTCTCTCTCTCTCTCTCTCTCTCTCTCTCCGCCCCCTCCCTCTCTATCCGTCCCTCCTGCGTGTTGTGTTAAATAAAGCAGGGAGGTTGTCTTCGCCTGTATAGCGAATGGTAATGGTGTTGATAATTAGGCAGTATGCGTTTCTGCTTAATGAGTCATGTGTGTGCTAAGCTTATATGATTTCGCTACAGTAGTTATAGCGTAGCGTAGCGTAGCGTGGCGCCGTTTGTGTGGCTTCTCCCCCTTATCTTATCTCAAGATCCCATCTGCGTTAATTGCATCTGGGGTTCCGCATATCTTTCTTTTATCTTATGTGTGTGTGTGTGTGTGTGTGTGTGTGTCTGTGTGTGTGTGTGTGTGTGTCTGTGTGTGTGTCTGTGTGTGTGTGTGTGTGTGTAGTGTGTGTGTGCATGTGTGTGTGTGTGTGTGTGTGTGTGTATTAGAGTGTGGCTCGGGCCGTTTTTTTCTGTTCGAGCCCGGCCCTCAGCCGACAGAAAAGTGATCGACACCGACCCGAGCCCGAGACTAATTAAAATGTTTGTGTCCGAACCCGTCCGAAGCCCGAGACCACTGTAATAACAACAGAACCTGTGCGCAAGCAAGATTTTCTATGTGGGCTCCTCCATAGGCCTACTCAAAATAGCACGTGATAAATAGCCAGGATAGGCAAAGACGTTAGGATGAGGCAATTTGCAGTAGCCTGCATAGTAAGTATAAACACACACACACACACACACACACACACACACACACACACACACACACACACACACACACGTGACAGCGCAGCTTATGTTTCTATGTACGAGTTATTGAGCTTGTGAAGGATGGTTGCCTGATGGTCTTGTTAACTTATTATTTATAAAAATGCGACATCGCCGACAGCACTGAGTTATATCAGCTGTCAATCAATGCCGTGCGGAGAGAGAGAGAGAAAGCGAGATAGAGAGAAAGTTTAAGTTTCCAACTTGCTGCAGCATTCCAACGCGACTCCACGTGCTTTATTCGCGCTCTGCTTGCATTCATTACCCGTTTGACAGCGCCAGGTTAAACTGAAAATGAACAGCGATTTGCGATGTGGTCGCCAAGCAATCTGCGCGAGAGAGTTACACCAGGCGCGAACATGGAACAGCGATTTGCGATGTGGTCACCAACAAAGCAATCTGCGCGAGAGAGTTACACCAGGCGTGTGCGCGCATCATTCACAATGTATGATGGAATTACTCATTTGATGTGGACAAGATAATTTATTGGTCTCCGCCATTGAGTGTGGTGGCGTTGTTGTGAAGGATGTTTGCCGAATTAGGTTAAGTTTCGGCGCTCTTTTCTCTGCTGATAGACGACCCCAGCCATTTAGAATGTAAAGCCGTCTATTCTTAAAACAATGCAAAACGCCACCAATGAAAATGAACAAACGTCCATAGAAAAATTACAGCCAATGCATTTTCAAATAAGATCTGGGATTGATTTTCGCGGCTCACTTCTGAGAGGAAATGTGGCTCGCTGCTTGCCCGAGTCAAATGTGTCAGTAGGCTATATAAACAACGACGCATGGGGTGCCGGGTCAGCTAGATGGAAAAAAAGAGATCTTGATGTAGACGTGCCCATAGCCTTGCCTACTTGGCGTGATGCAGATGACTGTGCTACGTGTTCATTGAATATGTATGTAGGCATGGCAGATTTTAAATGCAGGTCTGTTGATTGTGTTGGGCTATAATATTTTTTCTATAACCTTGCGAGCCGCCAAGTCAGGCGTCTCGCGAGCTGCAGAATGAGTAACAGGGCTATAAGCTAACCCCGAAGAACAGTAGCCTGTTTGGCCCTCCAAGAGAATGCCATTTCCCCTGATGTCCATGCGGTCAATATAAAATCAGGAAAGGTTGCACGCACATAGTTACAACTGTAGCCTACAGTAAAAGTGACACCAATTAAGAACCTACTGTACGTGAAGGACATGACATGTCACAGCGGACAAAATAGTAACAGGAAACCTCTCAGCCCCTACCTTACACTCCACGTAGCGTGTGTGTCTTCTTAGTTATCCATATTATGGTCCTTGCTAGCCCCATGCTGGAAATGTAATCCTTGGTGAATGCAGTGACAAACTTCGTCATTTTATGTTCAACATTCAAGACAGCCTCGAAGGCATGGCCTACACTAGGCCTACAGCAAAAGACCATGCGTTCACTGACAACTGTTGATTTGGCAAGCAAGTTCACTCGGCATCCCTGCTCGGCTGACTCGGAGTGGGCGTCCAAATGTTGCCACTGGTAACTGGCGCGTGCATACAGCCAATAATAATCACTGGCACAGTAGCCTACCAACATTTTCATTTATGCATATTCAATTACTTATTTTTTAATCACAAAACTGCCGTTTGCATGAACTGAAACGTTTCCTCTGGTTGCTTACAATTTTCACAATGTCTGTTTGCTTCAAGCCCGAGCCCGACCCGAGTCTGACAGATATTCTATTTTTGTTGTCCGAGTCCGGCCCGGCCCGTCGGGTTCCGACCAGGCCCGTCGGGCTTCGGTCGGGTTGCCATGCTCTAGTGTGTGTGTGTGTGGATAAGGGAGCTGTTGTGTGTTTAAGTGTAGTTATGTGATAAAAAAGGGTGTCAGTTTCTTCACTGAAGAATTTCCCAGTGTCGCTTGCCAAGTTGCAGCACCTGCAAAGATATTGTGACGTCTTAAAAATAACATTCTATGGAGTTCTCTTGGTCATGTTCAGGTTTGGGTATTTTTGTCGCAGGCACGCAGAGCGTAGGTCACAATTTGTTGAACCAGCCCCCTCCATTGTCATCTGCACTCCGTTGTGTGTGTGTGTGTGTGTGTTTTGCAAAGGGTCAAGACCCCACTGTCTGTCCCTCTCTGTGTGCGACAGAGACGCAGCCACATTCTTGCAGAGGAAGACACGGGGATGGGAACAGCGGAGCAGAAGGGGGGTGGAGGCCCTGTGTGTGTGTGTGTGTGCGTGCGTGCGTGCGTGTGTGTGGGAGGAAGGGATTGTTGGTGTGTGACGGTAGTGGCAAAGCATAGCGCTGGCTGCGACGGTGACACCCCACTGGCCCTCCGAAATGTCGAACCTCCACAGGGGACGGGAGGTGGGGTGCGTGGGAGCAGTGTGATGGCCATGACTGTGACCCCCCCAACCCCCCCTCAGAGGCCAGACGGACGGCGTACTGTGATGTCAGTGCTGTGACCCCACCCAACCTTGGGCTACCCCTCCCGTCATGCATACATGCATAGACACACACACACACACACACACACACACACACACACACACACACACACACACACACACACACACACACACACACACACACACACCAGCCTGAGAACCAGCTTTGTGTTAGGCCTGCTGGTGGCTGACCCCACTCCTCCTGACACACGCACATGCACACGCACACGCACACGCACACAAACACACACACACACACACACACACACACACACACACACACACACACAATTAATTCAGATCGATGAGGGTCGTCAGTCACAGGAGGCTGGCATTGACCGCTGAGGCAGCCTGCTCAACTTTTATCCCCCCTCTACCCTCCCTATATCACTCCATTCCCCTTCTCCCCTCCCTACATCACTCCATCAACACCGTGAAGGGGAGGAAGAGATGTCAAAAGTGAAAGTGAAAAATAAATAAATAAAATAAACAGTTTCCTTCCAACATGGTTATCTTATTCTTGTAACCAGTAGACTTGTGTACTTGTCTTACGATCAGCAGATTCTGCACTAGTCTCAAGTTTGAACTAGGGTCAAGTTTGTGGTGGGTCATTGTTAGGTTTTTAGTGTTTTTCAGTGACAATGCAGTCTGTCCATCTAATTAGCTACAATGGAGTAAATGGTGTAACAGCTATGTAATATCAAGTGCTGGGGTTGTACTTACACCATGAATTTGCATTTACCTTTGACACCTCTGACAATATATGAAGAGATGGAAGAAACAACAAGAAGAAGTGAAATTCAATCAGCTTTATGGGCCAAGTTAGAAGACACACAATACAATTAAGTTGACCTTCGGATATGCTAAATGTTTTTTTTACAGATCCATCATGCGTATAACATTCATTTGTAATAAACTATAGTACAATAAACAGTACAAATCGCTAAAATACAATAGACCGTCAAAGCTGTTGTGGATTGTAGAGAATGATAGAAACAACACAATCTAGATGCTTTACATGAGCAAGAAAAGAAATGCTTTGCAGAATGAGAATATAGCAAGCAAAAGGCTGCGAGGATATGAGAAGAAACGGGAATGTGGAGATGGAATGAGGCTGTAATGGAAAGAAAGGAGCGAGCGAGCGAGAGAGAGAGAAAAAGAAAAGAGTGATCCTCTCCTCCTCCACCTCCCCGATGGGATCCAGGGCAACCCGGGGTCTTTTTTTCCTTAACCAGGAAGGCCGACAGCCAACGGCCCCAGGGACACATGCATTAATGAGCACACACACTCGCTGAGTGGGGAGAGCAAGCGCTTGTCACGCACCTCTGCTCTGCCTTTCTCGTGTGTGTGTGCGTGTGTGTGTGTGTGTGTGTGTGCGTGTGCGTGTGTGTGTGCGTGTGTGTGTGTGTGTGTGTGTGAGTGAGGAGATAGAGAGAGAGAGTGTGTGTGTGTAATTGGGGGTGGGTAAGGCTCATCTAGTAGTGTCTAGTACATGTATTCTGTATTTTTCTGCCCGAGCTCAGAGTGGTCACGTCACCTGTTTTTATGGAAGGTGCTGCAACAATGATGTAATACATGTACATGTGCACTGGTATTAACGCTGGGGCCAAGATTACATTCATAGACCATGAAGATCCTGCAGCTTGGCAAACAACCTTAAAAATGGGAACTGGTGAATCATCACACTATGGAATAATAATAATTGGGTTATACTATGACTTGTTTATTGGTAATTATTGGTATAGATGGTTAGAATAAGGAAACCGGTAGTCAAGCTTAGGTTTCAAAACAAAGTTCACAATCATTTTGTGTTTTCCCAAAACTTTGCACACGCTAACACATTCTCATTTCAACTTAATTTCAACCTCTTTCCTGTGTCTGCTGACTCCCTCCTCCCCTCCAGAGAGAGAGAGGAAGAGCAGGACTCGGCAGGCGACTCGGGAAGTCTCCCAGGGCTCCAAGAAGTGGCTCCAGGGACGTGTCATTGTCACGCTCCCCAGGGAGGAGACTCATTTCCTGGCTGCAGCCTCAGCAGCAGCAGCAGCCTCTAGGGTTGGGAGCCTAGACGCTGGCTCTAGCCTCCCCAGTCAGTAGCAGACGGCCAGTGTTGCCAGATTGGGTGATTAGCCGCCCAATCGGGCTACTTGGGATGGCCGCCTGCGGGTAAAAAACGGGAGAAATTGGCCATTAGGCGTTTTTTTTTCTTTTGCAGTTTTGTGCCCATATAAACCGATGCAATTTGTTGAAATTGGGGTTTTTGAGAACCTTTTGGGCGGGATTGGATCAGACACATCTGGCAACACTGCAAACAGCAGCCCTATAGCAGGGAAACCTATTAGTGGAAGCTGGCCTAAGGGAGCAAGCTAAGCAACACGTCGTGGTGAGGTGGCATGGTTGTTAGGAGTTCTACTTTCGGGTTTTGGGTTTCTTCTTCATCGTATTATTTTAAGGTGTTACTGTAGTTGCCCTTTTCTAACAAAGTTTTTCAATGCAGTCATCAGATTTTGTTCCTTTTTTGGTGTGAATGTGGAAGCCGGCGCGAGACGACCAACTGAGGTGTTTTAACAAGGTTGAGCATGAACTCTATAACAAGCTGGTTTCTGACCGACGTGCCGACCGACAGACACAGTAGAGGTGTATTGAGTTGCTGCAATGCGAGTAACTGGGGATGTGTTTTGAGATGTGTGGGCTCGTACTGTACGGTCTCTCTCTGTCTCACACTTTCTCACTTTTACGCGTATACACCATTGCCCTCGCCTGTGAGCTTGTCTGTTGGTCGAAAAGTGTGTGTGTGTGTGCGCGCGCGCACCTCTCTTGATGAGGATCTGCTTGCTTGCGGTGTGTGGAGCGCTGGTAAACAAAATCATGTTTACTCTTTGTCTTGCGCACACACACACACACACACACACACAAATTCCAGCTCCCCTGTGTCTCCATCCTCCCCGTTGTGTTCATCCCTCACCCATCCTCTCCCCTCTTCTCCTCTCTGTCCCCTCATCTCCTTTCCTCTCCTCTCCCCTCCTCTCTGTCCCCTCATCTCCTTTCCTTTCCATCCCCGCATCTCCTCCTCTCATTTCCTTTCCTTTCCTTTCCGTTCCTTGTCTTTCCATGTCTTTCCATCCCCGCATCTCCTCATCTCCTTTCCTTTCCTTTCCATCCCTTCATCCCCCTCTCCGCTCTTTCTTTTGGGAGCTCTCCTCTCCTCTCCTCTCCTCTCCTCTCCTCTCCTCTCCTCTCCTCTCCTTTCCTCTCCTCTCCTCATCCTCTCCTCATCCTCTCCTCTCCTCTCCTCTCATCTTCCTCTCATCTCTCTTCCACTGCTCCCCTCTCCTCTCCTCTCCTCTCCTCTCCTCTCCTCTCCTCTCCTCTCCTGTTTTGTTTGTGCTGGCTGATTGGCTTGCCTGGCACGACCGCGAATGTGTAAATGAACTGGGCTCTTGCGTGTGTGCGTGCATGTGTGCGTCCGTGCGTGTGTGCGTGCGTGCTTGTGGCGTAAATGAACTGGTCTCTTGTTTGTGTGCGTGCGTGTGAGTTGTGCATAGTAGTTTAGATTTTAAGACATGAGGGGTGCTCTTTATGTGGCTGCTGGGGTTAATTTTCTGTAGACGGCAGATTTGGAGAGCTCATATCACACGCACACACGCACACACGCACACACGCACACACACACACACACACACACACACACACACACACACACACACACACACACACACACACACACACACACACACACACACACACACACACACACACACACGGCCTCCTCAGCAGGCAGCAGGGTCTGGCTGATGGCCTCCTTTGTTAGGGTGAGAAGTTAAACAGGAAAGCAAACATTTTCATTGGCATTTAAATGCCCAGAGGGGGTGAGGGGGGTATGCAAGTGTAAGTATGCAGTAGCCAGAGGTGTGTGTGTGTGTGTGTGTGTGTGTGTGTGTGTGTGTGTGTGTGTGTGTGTGTGTGTGTGTGTGTGTGTGTGTGTGTGTG
>NW_026945779.1:5000-33227 GCF_034702125.1 Engraulis encrasicolus
TAAAACGACCAGGGTCTAATTTGCGGTCGCTAGGGGCGTCTAGATTTCTAGGCTAACGAATTCCAGTATCTCCCTTCTATCCGTAGGTTCAAAATGGCTGTGTGCAAAACTAAAAGGTACTGTATAGATGTAGTTTTGTCCCCTCAGCTATTAATGCCCTAAACAGGACATGATTTCCACCCCCCATCTAGCTCTGTTTTTTAAATTCATCTTGCTATTGCTTATCCAACCAGGAGCATTTTGCTTTTGTTTTGTTTTGTTTTGTTCTGTTTGTTATGTCTGTTTAAATGTTGTCAATGTTTTTGTTTTTGTTAGTCTCCTGTCTTTTGTTGTTGTCTTGCGTCATTGTCACTGTATTGTGTGGTGTTGTCGCACGCCTCTACTTTTTTACCTGCAAACAAATCTACCTTCCTACCAATAAAGTTACCTTACCTTACCTTACCTTACCTTTTCCCTTTTGTTATATGGGTAGTAGTACAGTAGAGTAGAGTAACTTTATTGATCAGGGGGAAATTCAGGATGTTGTTTTGTCTGTTGTCCCTTTTTGGACGATAAAAGCTGAGAAAGAGAAGGGTGGAAAGGTTGAAAGGAACAAAGCACCTGAACAGAAAATGAGCTAGAAAATTGAGCCATAGCACTATCAAATATCAGGCAGTCAAACATACAACTCCAGCTCATGCAGGAGTCCGTAAATGAACAATATAATAAATCAATGTGATAAAATCCAAGCCCCCTATACAAAACTTGTACACAGCCAATTACTAATAATTGTAAGTTCTCCCCATAAACCCTACGGTGGCCCATTAGTGACACGGAGGATTTTTTTTGGAGGGGGGAATGTATGCACTGGAGACTAACACTTTTGCGAGATAACGCAAATCTTTTGTGAGATAACGCAAACCAATTTGCGAGATAACGCAAATCTTTTGCGAGATAACGCAAACCATTTGCGAGATAACGCAAATATTTTGCGAGATAACGCAAATTAAAACTTACATCTGCGGGTTCACCACTTTGATTTGCAACACACTTTTTGGTCACCAGGGGGCAGTCTAAACCAACAAACGCGGCTTTGATACACTAAGAGCAACTGTCGGCACCTTACCTGTCGCTTCTGCCTTATCTGTCGCTCTTGTCACCTGATTGGCTGAAATGAACGATCCATGTTTTAGAGGCTGTCCGGGTTATCGCCTGTTCATAAACAATCGTATTTTAAGTTTTCCTGGCAGACTGTTCGTTTTTATTTAAAAACAAAGCACCGTGAAGCAGAACATTAACATTGAAATCGCGTCGCATTCATCCATCTTGATGTACTGAAATGAATTTCGACACAGGCTTGTTATACCCCCTGATTTACTATGTTTACTGCTAAGCTAATGTATCACGTCGTGTAACACGACTACCGGTACATTAACCCTTTAGCTACCAGAACTTTTTTTGAATAGGCCGGAATTCTACCAAGAATTCTAAGAAAAAAGCTGCATTTTGGTCATATTTTAAATAATGTCAAATAACTTGAAAAGACATGAAAAGTGTCAATTACAAGTTACTTTCATATTAAAGTAGAGAAAACACACTTTAAAATGGTATATCATTTATGGATAATTAATTGTTCAGTATTCCCATAGTGCCTTTGATGTGGATTAAATGATTAAAATGTGATCAAATCCGATATTATCTAGGCCTATCTATCTATATATCTATATATTTAGGCCTATCTATCTATCTATCGATCTCTCTAGCCATCTATCTATCTATCCTTCGTCTATCCATCCATCCATCCAGGGTCAAAGTTGAACAATGATCATGTGACGACAACAAATGTCGTTCACCCAAAAGTCCTGTTTTCAAGCGGTTTCAAGCGGTGTAACTGTAATGGACTACACTAGCTTATAATGTTTGAACTAAACCATGCCAAAGACGTGTAAGGATAACCGTAGAAGTGTCAGCGATAGCAGCCAGGACATGAATGGAGCTGTAAGGAAGTTTCCCCTCCCAATTTGGCACAGGTAAGACGCGCCAGGCATCACCGAGTAATACGGAATTGAAGTGCTACAAACACCACGTTGGTAGGCGATTATTGGAAGTTAGCATTCAACTCAACGTCTTCACGCACATTTTTGTGAAGGACACAGTAGTAACAGTCCTTGACTGCTTTGCCAAAGCTGACACGCAAAATGAATAGCCTATCATGCTGCGCTTCCAGATGCGCTGTTACGCAGAGCTGTCGCATCGTTGTTCCAGGAAACTAAGATAGTTGGATACCAACATATGGTTTGACTCTGAAAACACACCGAAGACAGTTTACATTTTTAATAGCCTATGTAGCGTGTAGACATCGGCTGGACAGTTGTGTTTGCTATTTAGGACCATGGCAGAACTCATCACAGTTGAACACCATCTCATAAGCCTAATAAAACAACATGATCTAAAATAGCCTAAAATAGTCATAAACATGTGCTGTTGACCATGAAAATAGATCGAAGAGGGTTGGAAGTTTTCATATTTAGTGTAGCCTATATTGGTTGTAGAAACAGAATGGTTGTGTTTGTAGCCATCCAATCTCGGACGGCCGTCATTTGAATTGAAGGCAGATTGCCAAATCGCATAAAGCGGCGCATCTCGTAATAAAATCTAAAATACTGAAAAATAAAATAATATAAACATATAGTTTTTATACTGAAAGTATATCGAGGAGGGTCTATAATGTTGAGCTAAAGTGTTTGAAAGCTGGAAAAACTGCATGAAAATATGAAAGTATATGAAAATTCATATGAAAATATTCCGGCCGGCCGCGGCCGTTATGGTACAGATCCAGCCGGACGTTCACGGCCGTTATGGGAGCTAAAGGGTTAAGTTTATATTGGCCGCGAAATATTTTACATCTGTAAGTTAATACAGTGTACTATTTTACATCTATAACCTATCTATAGCCTACTATTTCCACGATCTGCTTACCTTGATCCCCACAGATACCACGCAAAACGCTCAAATACGAGGGAATGCACTCATTGATATTGCTACTATGACAGACTGAGTGACTGGATTACATTAACTTGCTTTTCGTTTTTACCTGGTAACAATTCTATAATAATTATATTCTCTATAACATATCAAGGTTAAAATGCAACTAAGTAGAAGCTTGCAGTATTGGCAGGCAGTAGCCTATTTGAACAGTCTCAGCCATGCAACTGAGAAGAGGTTTTGCTACACAAAGATTATTAAAGAAAACTACCCCCTTATACACTGCATACCCCTAGACACACAGCATACTTGAATAAAAATAACATTTTGTTAAACAGGTGCATGAGTGAGTTCCACATACCCATGTCATTGTAATGGGGGCAGGCGTTTGTTTACATTTCAAAAAAACATCTTCATTTATTCCCAATAACATTCAAAAGGTTATGCAACATCAGCAGACAACTAGCAAACAGACAGTGATACCTTTTGGGATAGTATTTGGATTAGGACTATGTTAAGAAGGTTTTTAATGCAATCAAAGTCTGCCCCATTAGAGTAGCTCAGATCTCAGAAAGAGCTGAGTCAAAAAATGCCAGCATCACCGGGTACTGACAAGTCAAGGGTAGCATGAGCTATACAACAGCATATTGAAATTGGCAGAAGCTATCTTTTAAGAGGCAAATGGTTGAGTAATCCAGTGCCACTTTGATGTTATGGGCATTCTAATTTACCAGAAATCACCAGACATAACCTTACATTCATTTTCAATGTTTTTTGTTTTGTTTTTTTCTGGTGGCCCAAAATTGATGCAATGCCGCTGCCCATTGACTTCAATGGTGCGACACCTTCCATTCTAACACACATTGAGACACACTGCCATGCAAAGCAAGTAAGAGTGTGGGGAGATATAATCACAAACAGTAACTACATTCCTGTCCTGATGCATCTGCCAGATGGCAATCTAGCAAAGAACTTGTGCCGAGGGTGCAGTAACACATGGAGAACAATGATGTGATGCAGTATGTGATGGTTTATTAGCAGTTTTGTGGTTGTAGTGTCTTCTACAGGGTTCACAAGAAGTGTAGATTTTGCAGAGGTGTTGGTGACCCATGACTGGATGTCCTGGATGGTGCACCACCTTCACCGAATCTCCCCTGATGCTGATGAGTTGGACATGCTGGAAATGTCATCTAAAGTTTGGCAAAGAGAGAAGATTAGAGGAGAGTGCGTGCGTGTGTGCGTGTGTGTGTGTTATTAACCCATTTTAGCCTGATGCTGCATACACGATGCATTGTCCAAGGAGCCTGAAGTGACATGGGTGCATTCCAATATGCAGACTCCTGTCCATTCTCATGCAAGATGATGCAACTAATTTCACGTTTTTATGTGCCTCAGAGGCTGAGCAAGTTAGGTTTTTACCGCCCCTGGCAAAAAGTATGGAATCACCTGTCGTGGAGGATGTTCATTCAGTCATTTTTATTTTTAAGAAATATGATGGATCACAGACCCGACTCAGAACTGAACTCATTTCAAAGGGCAACTGTCTGGCCTTAAGAAACACCAAAAGAAATCATGAAAAGTAATTCCGTTAGTAAGAAAGAGTTACTTTTTTTAGAGCATGCATAGGGGAAAAAAATATGGAATCACTCAGCTCTGAGGAAAAAAAAATATGGAATCATGAAAAACAAACACACAAACAAGCACTTCAAAAACTTTTTCTGGATTTTGGAACAACGTACAGCCTCGGAGTAATAGTATTAATGAGAAAAAAACGGTATCCTTCATCAATTTGGCTTCAAATGTCTCTGATTACAGTGACAGAACATCTTTACAGGTTGGGACCTTGCCATTGACCATTTAAAAGTGATACTGTCCCATTTTTTGAAATAAGCTCATATTACACACCCCCTTGAGTTAAATAACTGACGTTTACCTTTCTCCTGTACTTTCAACCGTTCTTTGAGAATGGCAGTGCAAATTTTACCTCCGAGCTAGCAGTTAACATGGACTCCTATGAGACCAGTTAGCCGCCAGCTGAAATGAGTTCAGTTCTGAGTCGGGTCTGTGATCCATCATATTTCTAAAAAATAAAAACGACTGAATGAACATCCTCCACGACAGGTGATTCCATACTTTTTGCCAGGGGCTGTATATGGGTTGTAATAACCAACCTACCGTAGAGCACATTTGTTGTCAAGTGTAGAAGCCTGGCAAATAAAGACAGGAATAAGTCGGTCTCAGTATCACTATGCAACTACATTCACAATGTAATATGTTGGTTTAGTTGAATTCTGTCCATCACAATGTAATATTATGGTTTACATTTAGGCATACAACTTTCACAATGCCATATTAGTTACATTTAGCTAGCTAGTGTCCTATTTGGTAAGGACATGTACAAGTGATGTAGGCTGTACAGCAGGGGTGGGCAACTTTCATTATAAGGTGGGCCAACATTTTTAATTACCACAATCAGTGGGCCACATCACCACGCACTTGAGAGAATTTACAAAAGGATACTTCACTTTTTCTTTATTTATACCTGAATGCTTACACTATTGATTTATAGGGGGTTAAAAACTGTCCTTTGTCTTTTTTTTTTAAGTGAGAAGTTGGGCTGCATGTGGCGCCCGAGCCTCCAGTTGCCCATCCCTGCTGTACAGTATGCTAACAGAAAGGCTCTCATAGTATTTCAAATAATGGTCTATATAAAAACTGGTTATAATAGGTACAGTGCAGCATAAACAGGGTTGAGGGGGTGGTTTATTTTATTTCGTTGTACCTACCGAGTTGTTTAGCCAATGTCTGTGTGACACGTTCATGCTGCCACCTCCACAGCATCCTCTTCACAACCGCAGGGGCAAAACACCTGAAACATAATAATGTAATCCTTTTTCAGTCCAAGATATAGACTAGAAAATGAGTGACAGCATCAATCAGGTATGCAAGTGTAGTGGACCCCCCATTTTTGGCTTTTTGTTATTCCCTTATTCTCACTCCCTGTCTTTTTGTTGTCCTGTCAGAAGTTGTCTTTTAGTTTAATTATGCTTTTGCACGTTTTCGCCAATAGATGGCATCATAGGACCAGCAATGAGTGCAGAGACCCTCTCTGGTGCAGTAGCCGGGTCTTTCTCAAATGCAAGGCCAGTGTCCTTCCAAGTGTGTCAGCCTAATTAGTCACGCCCAGTGATTGGATACTTTTTGGTGAACTCTACAGAATATCCAATCACTGGGTATGACTAATAAAGGGTATCCAATCACTGGGCGTGCCTAATTAGGCTGATACACTTGGAAGGACACTGGCCTTGCATTTGAGAAAGACCCAGTGACTTCGGTCACATAAAGAACGAAACGTGGAAGTGACAGGCTTTGTTATGATACAGAAGTAGGCCAGTGACAATGGCCTCACAATTTGGAGACACCCCAACCGGAGGTAGAACAAAACCCAAGAGAAGTCACATTTTGGGTGCTTTTTTTGTTTGGAGGTGCATATGAAAATGTGTAAAATTTTTAGGCTTAGCATTAAAATCACTTTGGCCAAGAATCATTTTCATGTATGGGACACCCTAGAGATGAGGAAAAACATTATTGGGTTTTGTTCTACCTCCGGTTGGGGTATCTCGAAAACGAAGGCCTTTTTGGGTCCATTGTCACTAGCCTAAAGGCAGCGGTGTCAGCTGTTCAGTTATGCTGAGGAAAATGTAAATAAACAACGAACTCTACACACTTGAGGACCTTATTCATTAAGTGTGCAACATAAGCATTCACACAATAATGCCACCAGGTCACATTTAAGATTTAATTAGGAGTATTTTGTTATGGATCTTATGTAGTGATAGACTTACCATTTCTTGTTATGGCATATCTGGCCTATTCCCAAGAGAAGGCTGATGTCTCTGTCTGTTGATCTGATTTTGACGTCGGCAAGATGCTGTCTGGGTTTCAAACCTAGTGGTGAAATGACAAGGGATTTTATGTAAACAAAATGCTTATTTCAGTAAGTGTACATACAGTAAACAGATCTAAGAAGTTCCCAGAGCACCCTACGATAGCTGGCATGGTTGGCACAAAGACCCAAAGAGCAAAATTGTCCCAAGATTGTCTTCCAAACAATTCCACTCCAAACATTTTCCTTCTGAAATAAACAATGTCCATATCCAATCAAACCTCAGTAGGCAGCTATCTCGTCAGGTCGGCCTTACCATAGACACATCTGTGGCCCGTAAATTTACAATCTCAAACGTCATCGCCATATAAGCCATGGCACAACACAAGCGTTTATTTTTATAATAAACAAGATATCTCGGCACGTTTGCGCTAGTTATCTGAACACTGATTGTTAACGAGTATCCGAAATAGTGTAGAGCTAGCTGCCATTTATGTTATGCTAGCTAGGGTCAAGTCATCTCATCCAAACTAGCCACAGTAAGGGCGAAATTACGCTTCAAAAAATGAACGGGAATGACTCAAAACATTAGAAATATATTGTTAGAATGTACCGTATACAATGTTAGTCTGTGAGGTTAAATAGTTTTCTTACATATATATTTTTATATCCCAGTTACGTACCTTATCTTCTGCATGAATCGAGGCCTCCTGTTTCATTGGCACGAATGAACGAAAAATCCTGTCAGGGAGCGGAGCAGTTAACCGCAGCCTTTTGTTTACAGTTGTTACCAGGGCAACGCAGCTAGGACCCCAAAGCGACAGATAAGGCAGAAGCGACAGGTAAGGTACCGACAGCAACCACTGCTGTCATTCATTTTCATGATGTCAACAATGCAATGAGCATGAGGTCAACAATGGCAAAAAAAACAACAAAGTTTTGCACGTGAGTTAGTATAGGGTAAGAAGGCTAGACCATCCGTGACCAGAGACAATCTAAATGCATTAGAATTAAAGAATCTTTGTCCGTGACTCTGGCCGTGTTCTTTCAGTCAGCTCTTTTCTGTGAAAGTCAGTCGGTTGCTAAGCAACGCCTTCGTTGTCTGGGAAATTTCAGAATCGGTGACAGCTTCAAGGTTCAAGAAATGGAGAGGTTTATTGAGTTTTATTTTAATCTTGGGCTGAAGTACGAAGACATTCGGGTGGCATTGGCAAGGAGACACAACTATATCATCAGTCTCCGACATTTAAAGAGAATTCTCGCTGAAATGGGACTCAATCGAAGAAAGGAGTATTCCAGCGTTGGGGAGCTGGTGGAGTTCATCCGAAATCAGCTGCAATACTCCGGGCAGTTGCACGGCTATCGGTGGATGTACGCCAAATGCAGGGAACATGGCCTACGTGTCAAGAGAAATGATGTGTGGCTGGTGATGAGGGAGCTGAACCCCACGGGTGTTCAGTTAAGGAAAGCAGGGCGTCTCGCACGAAGGAGCTACTTCTCTAAAGGCCCGAACTTTATCTGGCACGTAGACTCCTACGATAAATTAAAGCCGTATGGTATTTGTGTGAATGGCTGCATTGATGGGTTTTCCCGAAAAATGATCTGGCTTAATGCCTACACTACAAGTAGTGACCCAAAGGTAATTGGGGGTTACTACTTAGAAGCTGTGCAGCGGTTAAGGGGCTGTCCGAGAATTGTGAGGGGTGATCTTGGGACTGAAAATGGACATGTGAGAGCATTCCAGCGTGCCCTCGTCCCTGTCGGTCAGGACGACACCCTGGATAGCTACCTAGAGGGAGCGAGCACCGCCAACCAGCGCATCGAGTACTGGTGGGGGTTCCTGCGTCGCCAGTGCGTTGAGTTTTGGCTGACACTCCTGGCGGACCTCAGAGACCACGGGTTCTTTGATGGTGATTTTCTGGACAAAAGCCTTATCCAGTTTTGCTGCATGGGACAGATCCAGGTGAGAACTTGTCGCGTCCATATGTAGGCCAATGGCTTAAGGCCACAGTGGCATTAGTTTTTCAACCACAGCGACGGGGAGCAGCCTATAGTGCCGTCAGAGATCATCTGGTGTGCCATAAATTAAATGCTGTAGGCCTACCTTTATAGGCAATAGGTTGTATGTTCAGTTAATGTTTTCATTGGTGGTATGCGCCTCGATAAAAGGCGTGCCTTTTGGGTTTTTTTTTTTTGGTTGCTCATTGTATGTGAGCCAGTGGTTACTGGAGTTGTAATTCCTGATTTACTGTCAATAAAGTATCTGCTCTGCTAAGTGTAGAGATATTCAGACGATGAGTCAGAATACAGAGCAAATAACTGTAGGGCCTATACAATTACAAATAATACAAATAATTGTATGTGCATTTTAACCAGGATGAACTGGATGACACTGCATGGACCTGGAATGCCCATGTCATCCGGCCCTCTAGAAACCCCAACGTCCCCAGTGGTCAGCCCAATATAATGTATGGAGTGCCAGAGCTTTACCAGGCCACAGACCATCTCTGTCCTGTTGAGGAGGGGGATATCGAAGCTTGTGCTACCGAGTGCACCTTTCGGCAGCCCATCCCGTGTGACCCAGATGTATATCAGCTCTGCAATATGATCATGGCTGAATCCCACCTGAATGTGCCTGATGACCCTTATCAGGCTATAAACTTATATATGCATCTGAGAGAAGCTATTACTGCAGCTCTGTAGATCACCTGCATGACACACAAACTAGGTCAGTCTACAGGTCTGAGGACCCCCTTTTGCCATGAGAACTGCCTTACCTGCCTGCAACAATACTCATATAGTCTGTGGCATTCCAAATAAGTTAAATTGTGCTAAGAAAAGTAAATGCTAGGAAAATATCCTTATACATGTCCAGCCTGAAACGTTGATGTAAGGCAGGGTCGATCCATGTTCTCGTGTTTTTAATGTCAAATCCTGACCATTCCACCTGAGTATTAGATATAATCAGGGGTGCACATAACTGGTACGCAGGTGCGCATGCGCACCAAAAATTAGCAATGCGTACTGCCACCTTGGTCACTACAGCGCACTTGCGTACTGACTATCCCTCCTGAAAGATAAGAGAAAGAAAAAGAGACTGTTGATGTTGGTGAATGGTCAAACGTGTCCAAAAAGAAACAGACAACAGTAGCCTAATCAGTTTCTTTGGAGTTTCGCCAACAACAAAGAAAATTGAGTGAGATTGAAAAAAAAAACTTTCCGAGAAGTGGCTTCAAGTGCCGTGGCTTTAGGCTAATGATGAGCGGGACAGAAATGTAGTGCCAGTCCCTTGAAATGCGGAATCGTTCCGTATGTGACAGTGGAATCATGCGTTCCGTGTTGAACAGGTAAGGGACGCGATATGTCCCGTTTTCTCATGAATGCCTAAAAATAGACATGTCACTCGTCAACTGTAGCCTAAATCTAACGACAGTCGGCGCGAGTGCGACCGAGTTGAGCTCCTGAGGCTCTCTCCTCCCTCCATCATTATGGAATTGTGCCGTCTGTTTCTGTTAACTCCGGAAAATGGACGCGCACCCCCGTCATTCTCATTGGCAACTCCGACGCATAGAAGTTATCTGAAAGCATGCATGCATGCGCGTGGCTTCTTAAATGCAAACAATTCCCGGCCAGCTCCACTTCTTACTTTCGTCAGCTTCCTCCCACCATATGGGACCACCATAACGGACACCGCTTACAAGTTTATTCCCCGTCTGTGCGTCAGTTACCAGGCATGACGGCGAAATCGGCAAAAACAGATGAAATTCAGACAATAATCACTTAACTTGAAGATGACATGTTGACCATTTGTAGGCTAATTAAGATTTAAAGAATACCAAACTAACACATTTTTTGATTAGGCTACCTTGCACCAGTTGCATTAGCCTTCAAACAACATGTGTCAACATTCGTGGTGATCATGTTTTATCCTCCGAAACTGCGGACAGTGGACTTTTTTTTTTTTTTTTTTTTTTTTAAACCGCGGATCAGGTGCGTACCAAAACATATTTGCTGGTGCGCATATGAGTAACGCCCTAAAAAAGTTATGTGCACCCCTGGATATAATATCAAGACTCATGCAAGACTCAAGCATTTTTTTTTCAGATCTTATAGTGTCGTTTATGGTGAGCCAGTGTAAATTGTTGTCTCTTTTTCCTGTTCTTAGCTGACAGGAGTGGCACCAAATGTATTTTTCTGCTGCCGTTGCCCATTTGCCTCAAGATTTGATGTGCTGTGTAATCAAAGATTCTCTTTTGCATACCTTGGTTGTAATGAGTGGTTATTTGACCTAATGTTGCCTTTGTATCTAAACCAGTCCGGCCATTCTCCTCTGACCTCTGCCATCAAGAAGACATTTGTGCCCACAGAACCGCCGCTCACTGTACATTTTTTTTGTTGTTGCTTTTTTAGATCATTCTTTGTAAACCCTAGAGATTGTTGTGTGAATATTCCAGTTGATTAGATTATTTTCTGAAATACTGAAAATCAAGCCCTTTAGACATCAACAGCCATGCCATGTTAAAAGTCATTTAAATAACCTCTCTCTCCCATTATGTTGCTCTGTTTGAGCTGCATCAGATCATCTCGACCATGTCTACAGGCATTAATGCATTGAGATGCCACCATGTGATTGGCTGATCAGAAATTTGAACTCAATCAAAGTCTGACTCAATGAACAGTTGTGAAGGTGCTCCTATTAAAGTGTAAATTATTTGCAAATGTTTTAACTTTCTTTGAAGGGACTTGCTCATTTATTTTCAACACAGTTTGAAAACACTTTCAGATATTGTTTTTTTTTTTTAATTGCTCAAACATCATGTGCATCATGTGCATCATGCATACCCCCCCCCCCCCTTCACACACACACACACACACACACACACACACACACACACACACACACACACACACACACACACACACACACACACACACACACACAACACCAAAAAATAACCACTCATGCACTTGACTTCTCTAAAATCCAGNATGCATGGGCTTGACTTAGCTCTTGGTAGCAGTCCAATTCACTTAGGTGAGAATCCATCTCAAGGGAAAGAAAATAAACTTCTTTTTTAGATCACCAACTATAAAAAGAAGACAATCCGCACACTTCAGGTCTATTTTTGTGCAAAGAAGCTTTACTTGACTTGCAAGCTGTTGGTCCTTAGACCTTCATCAGGCAGAGCGCATACAAACAGTGCTTGTGGTTAATATACATCATTATTGGCACCTGTGGTGCAGCACTCTGAGTCAGTGAAGCATTCTGGGAAATGTAGTGAAAGACAAACATGAAACATTAACAGAGAAAACAAGAACAAGTCCATGCTTTGCAGACATCAGGCATTAACCATCATAAAGCAGAGCACAAACAGTTCAAAATTAAATCCATATTTCTTCATTATATAAACACACTCATGTCAAAATCCCCGTTTAAACCTGATGGTTGCAATGCATTTAAAGTATATATCCAAAAAAGTTCTCTTTGGCATAATTTCCTGTCGATGTCACCTCCTCTGTGTAGAGTTACTTGCTCTATACCTTGAAATCTAAGGGAAGAGAGAGGGTGTGACAAATCATTAAAATGACAAGCTACAGGATAGTTTTCATCTTTTCTCCTGATGGAGCTCTTATGTTCACTTATTCTTTGTTTCAGAGGACGGGTGGTTATATGATAGATGTATATTAACCACAAGCACTGTTTGTATGCACTCTGCCTGATGAAGGTCTAAGGACCGAAAGCTTGCAAGTCAAGTAAAGCTTCTTTGCACAAAAATAGACCTGAAGTGTGCGGATTGTCTTCTTTTTATACTGAAATTTCTACTGAATCCTGCACCTTCTAAACAGATGAGCGGTGGCTTATCACAACTTAGATCACCAACTAAAAACCTCATCAAGCGCCTTAAGTAACTTTTTGGTGAATCTGCAACTTTTAAAGGTGCACTGTGTGTTGCCAGAGTAGGTAACTACGCTGCTCATTGAAACTGTGCTGCCTATTGCCCAATTTGTTTTTTTCATGTTAGTAGGCCTAATATAAATATTTACTAGTATGACCAAAGTGCACTAGGCTAAGTTTTAAAAATGTCTATTTCTGGAAATTCAAAATGGGGTATCAAAGTGCTATTTTCCAACTCCTAATGAATACTTAGAATTTTGGCGGTGGTAAGGATTTGTTAACAATGTAACACTTGTGAATAGGCAGCATGAATTCTGGAAATTAACAACTAAAAATATCACTCAGTGCACCTTAAAAACATGTGCCGTTTCAGTGACAAATTCATAGTTTTTCAAAATTATGAACGTATTGAGCATGTGGGCCTCGAAAAATATGTGATGTGGGCATGTTTTCTACAGATTTTGTATCTATTTTTTATTATTAGGGGCGGCCTAGTGGTTAGCGATGGGCTTTAGATCAGAGGATTGCAGGTTTGAATCCCATCCCCCACCACACTCCATGACTACAAACCCCGCGGTCTGTGTGTAAGACAATAGGCCCTACAGCAGAATAATCAACAAAGTAAAAAAAAAAAAAGATAGTGGTATTAAAATAATGATACACTTAAGGTGAAAATAAATAAACCAAACTTAATATAAAAGGTGGAAAAAGCCCAGGAGGACTGCAGTATTTTTGTTTTTTTAGTTTTGGGTTTGGTTGAATAAACATTGCGTTTTCTAACAGATCAGCGTGCCGTGCGTGGCGCTGTGACATCATACGCAACCTCATGACGTAATCTAGCGACTTTGGCAATACCAGGTGCACTGGCCACGAAACTTTCTTTCATGCGATGCGCCCTGGAGGTTCACCACACAGCAGCAAGTGTTTCCAGGCAGCATGGAGAGCGATTTGGAGGAGTTCCTCCTAAGCCGAGCCCTGGCCAAGGATAGGATCTCGCTCATGAAGAGAGACAAAGTGGGTGTAAAATGCACGAAATTCATTTTCTTGTGTCATGTCATGATGTGCGCATGTAGGACATCGTGATAGCAGCTAGGAGGCTAGCTAGCTAGCTCACGTGGTTAGCGCGTGTGTCTTTTGATGATGTCGATGTAATAGTGTAAAAATGAAGGTAGATATGTGTCTGAAATGTTTTCCGCTAAGAATATCGCACGGGATTCATACTTCCTATCGATCTTTCCCATGCACTGCGCGCAAACCTAGATGTTATATTAGAACCAAATGATTCAGTAAAATATATCTTCCCAACGAACTAGATCTGCAGTCGGTTACATGTAAACGAGGGCTGCGGCGCCACCCCACACCATGCTTTAGACCACAGCAGACTGTATTGCTAACTGGGAAGAATTCGGAGTTTAATTGCGTTATTAACCGCCGTCACAGGGCTGTACAGTACTAGCAATTGTTTGCATATTGCGCAACTGACGCACGTGTGCTAGTATGACTTTCAACCCTTTCATTCGCATTTTGCTCCCGACTTCGCGTGCATGATTGCGAGAGCTGAGCTTGTTTTTCGATTACGTGCACACACGTGCAGCCTGCCTTGTCTCCCAGTGGGAGAGCGCCCTAAACAGACGGTAGATGTTGCTTGAATTCTGTGTCTGATCAGATTTAGTCATCCGTGCCCCTGTAACTCAGATAAAAAATAAAAAAAAACAGGCTGGCACAGAACCATGGTGGCATCAACAGTTATAAGGAGCGTGACTACTCCTGTGTTTGTCATATAGCCCATGTTTTGGAAATCCCAACACATATCAATATTTAAAAAAAAACATCAACTGTTGGACTGGGATAATTATATTAAATAAAATGACCCTATTTTACTCCATATGTTTTTCATGCCCTGGCCCCTCCTCCTCTACAGACATTTATTACAAAAAGCAAACAGGGGTGATTGCTCTGTCCCATTTGGGGAGAGCGCTTTTAGTCAGGCTTTCTCCTACAGAGCCTCTCACACCTGGAACACACTTTCCAGTACAATTACTGAAAGCCAATTACTGAAAGCTAAAAAATATTTAGTAAATAGGTAAATCATTGCTACTGGAGAATCAATAATGTAAATGTAATCGTACATAGTTTGTACTAGCAATTATTCTTAACTTATTTGGGTATTAAGTTTTTTTTTTTTTCAAATTAGTTTAATTCTAAATCACCAGAAATTAAACCCCATTGAAAATGAATGGGATTTAATTTCTGTTGAGTTAGAATTAAACTGGTGAGTTAACACCAAAACGTGGCATGGAAATCTTAGGGTATATTGAAGAGGGAAGTGTGGGGCACCAGGTCAACAAACAAGAACAGCTGACAGCAAAGCATCAATGATATCTGAGCTTCCATAACTCCCATGCACTGTTTTTGCCATTGACTTCAATGTTAAACGCATCATGGCCGTTATGAAGACAGAGAATGTCCTAACCAAGTATTGAACATTGCATGTTATGTAGAAAGTACCAAATTTCAACTGATTTAATGTGACTCGAATTTTGATGAAGAAAAATGTGATTTTATTACAATATTCTAATGCTGCGAATTCCCCAATTCATGGGGGTTTTTAGCTGGAAGGCCAACGTATATAAAAAGAAAAAAAATAATAATTGGAATAGTTAAAAAACTGGGCCATGAATCTACAATCCATGACAGTTTAACATTATTGATGGAATTATGGAAATAAATCAACTTTTTCATGCTATTCTAATAAAAAGGCCTGGAGCTGTATATGCTGTCCTTTTGTTAAAGGTACAATGTGCAAAATGTGTAATGGTCTATTTACAGAATTCATGCTACCCATTCACTAATGTTACCTTTTTCATGTATTCTTACCACCACCATCAAATTCGAAGTATTCATTATGACTGCACTAATTGCACTTCATACATTAAGAGGAGGATCTTGTCCATGGTCTGCCATTTTGAATTTTCAGAAATAGACATGTTTATCTGCAAAAGTGACTGTATTTGGGCCATACTAGAAAATATTATTTTATAACTTAGTAAACTTTCATGATCTAATTTGGCAATAATGAGCTGCATAGTAGCAGTACCTTTTTGACCATTTCCTGCACAGTGTACCTTTTTAAAAAATAAACTTGCTACTTGTTTTGCATGAGTTCATGTTTCAAACTATTTTTAACAGCTTTTTTCCCAACATATTTTGCTTGCAGATCGACAAGGCAGTACTTGCTCTTATGACAGACTCACAGCTTGCGAGATACATACCAGCTTACGGGGATCGTCTAGCAACAGTATCTTTTTGTAATCAGCAGCACCAGACAGCTACGAGAGAGACTCTCTTAGAGAGGATAAAAGAGAAGATTGGGGGTCGGAAGATGACGAGTAAGGGTCACCATACGCCATCAGGATCACATGGAATGGCCAGAAAAGACAACAAAAATGCAGAAAAGCAAGTCAGAAAAATAGAAATTGGATGGCTTCACTACAACAAATCTCACTACACCCAGGTCCGAACAAGGTTTGGAGGTGGGACGAGATGCACAACCGTCAACAAAGAAACAACTGTCCAGCAGGTGATGGAAACTGCAAAGCAGTTATTTTTTCCAGATGGTTTGTCCAACAAAGGACCAGAAGAGGACTTTGATTTTGAGATGCGTGACTTCAAAAGGAATTTAATTCCGTTGGAAGACACTGTGGGCACGATGTACGAGTCAACGAAGTTGAGGCTTCTCCGTTTTTACATCTGCTCAAAGGACAGATTGTCTGATCAGTCTTCTGTGGACGAAGACAGTGACTGTGCGACTGAAGACCCAGAAGATCAAGGCAGAAGGGTTTGTTACTGATATTTAGTGTTTGTCCTATAAACTGTAAATTAACACAAATATGGGGTTATGTGTGAAACAAGTCCGAAGGGGGAGAAAGATGCGTCCACTTGTTGCTTATTGATTGAAATTAATAATTCAATGTTTTAGACATTTTTAAAACAAATGGTTGGATATTGCTACTGATTTATCATGATCTGTTTTATCACTATCTGTCTGTCACCGTTTTGTCATATAGCTAGGCCCCTCTGTCATATCACTATTGGTTTATCTGTCACTTGTTTTTGAAAAGATAAACACTCAATTCCTGTTATAACGTACTTCCAATTTCATACTTAATTGCAGATAAACGTTGCATTTTACACTGCATGTGCATTTTTACTTTGAATTCATCTGTTGCACAACTTGAAACGTTTTTGTTGCAGAACGCCATTGCAGACCCAGGAAAATCATCTGACTTGACCAACCTTTCCAGTGGGAGGGAGGGTGAGACAGAGAACAGCATCAATATAGAAGAGACATCATCAGAGCATTCATCAGAGCATTCTGGAGAGGATCTCTCGGTAAGGGAGTTATATTGTCACTACATTCTCTAATACCACTTGGCAAGTTGTAAACTGATTTTTGAAAGCAATATCTCCTTTTGTGCAAACTCCAATTCGATTGAAATTGGGACAGTAGGTAAATTGTGATTTTTTTTATTATTATTATTGACAAAATATGATGTTAGATGCGTCCAAGCATTTCTATAATAGGCTGTGTGCGTCCATAGGTCTGTCCGTCTGAAACGCTTTCTTTGTCTGAAACGATTTTGTTAAATCGGCCACGGGCCACGTCCCAATGCCAAAGTCAGCAGACTGAAACCAGAGCCAACCGAAACTGGACAGGGTGTGATGATGTCACGTCCCAGCGAGTATAAAATGTCCTGCTGCACCTGTCAGAGTATCATTAACAACAAGATGCGCAAGGGGAATTAAGCACTGATCACAAACTATGTACTGATGGCGGCTTCTCCTGAGCACTGGCTCACTGTCGAATATGCCACGGGTGTCCTGGCACCTTCGCGGACTGCCACGGGGTGTGCAAGGTGAATTGGACAATTCTCAAGGGACTGTCTTTGCCGACAGCGCCCGACCAACCACTATCAATAGCCCACGTGAGGAACGTAGCTGCCTTGGCATACAACTCGTTTTCAATAGGCTCCGTCGCATAAAACATTTTTATAATGGCTCAGGGAAAAGGGCGCGCGAATTGCAACCATTGTGCATAGTCTTTGATTTATTGCGTTACAGCGTGAGCGCACTGAAGCCATAGCATATCATACCTGCCGACCATTACGCATTTTGTTAAGCAGATACGGATTTTGACATCAAACTACGGCACTGTCACTTCAAAATACGGGAAAAACCAATAGCAAAGTGTGTTCATGGGCCCTTATAAATTGCTCTGTAGACTTGCAACCAGACAGAGCCGTAGACATGGCTCTGCTTGCAATTGTCTCGCGCTGGCCTTTGCATTGGCCAGCAACGTGTTGGGGGGAATATTGACCAATCAGAGCGCTAGTTTGGATGTCTTCATTTGTTATGCTGCGCTCCTCTCGAGCCTAGGCATCAGCTGCGTGCCGACAGAAAGTTTGCTTCGGAATCACACAAGCAGAGAGACTGGTTAATGTAGGCCTAGCCTACTCCTATAATCTCTGAAAACAAGTGCCCTCCTCCTGTCATCATGTATTATCCATATTGGTACTGTCGCTGTAGTTTTACAAGTGAGCACCGTCAAAATCACCGTTTCAAAGGTAAATGGACTTTGAGAAAGGTAGCCTGTATGGGAATAGTGAATTGCGTCCAGTTGCTAAATCCCTAAACTTGTGAAAATAAATAAAGGCCGAGGTCTGTCGTAATGATTCACCCAATGTTTCGCCGTATTTGACGGCAATATGTTGTTGCTTGTTTTGATATTGGACCGAAACGAGATTACTCCCGAATGAGAAAATGTGTCGATGACCGCGCTATAAATTAGCAGATTAGCAGCAAACTAAATTCGGTTTCCCTTTGCGCCGGATCATTTTAACTCGGGGAAATAAAGCAATAGTTCTAACGGTTGTGCTCGGAGTAGGTCTACATCCGTAACCTACCATGACACCGGAATACTGTTCCCCCCTGAGTCATGGCCCATTCTGAACAGGTGTAACAGGCGTCATACCAAATACGCATCACTCCACGAGTACTATCCGTAATCACGTATGGTAATCTAATAATAAAATCAATTATCCTATCATCATATATGTGCCGAACAGTGAACAATAGCCAACTCATGACGGCAGATGAGGGTAGATAGGCCTACTATTATGCAGAGAAGTGAAAAAAGAAGCGATGCCCCTCAAGAGTTACTGTGCAAGTTCCAAGCGCATTGGCCATTAGCCGCCCCCGTCCCTCAGTAGAGCCACTACATGACGCATTTTGCACTGAATGAATACTGAAAGTGTGATTTTGATGTTAGCCCCCAAGGTAATAATATTAACCTGATATTATCCTAGCTTAGATAACACTTGTCTTTATCTTTTTCTCTACTGCTGATGCTTCTTCACAGTAGGTGACAACATCACCATTTATTAGTATTGGGGGAGATGATGTAAGAATCATTACAATTCAACTTTTTGTTTATAAAATACCGAGGCATTTCAGTGATTTTTATGATCAAATTATACATTTTCCTACATGTACCTTCTACAGCCAAAAAAAAAAATTAGCAAATGCTTCAATTTCATACTCAATTCCAGCTCCTTAACACCCCCCAAGTGACCAAATGCTCTGTTTGGCTGGTACATAGGATAACTTAATAGCCACTTAGGCCTACTGGCCAGACTGGTGGTATGTTTGACTAGTAAGATTAACAGCAATATTGGCTGGTGATCAGTAAAGTTAATTTAGAGGCCTGAATTCCAGCACACTAGGCCTATATCATAGAATTTTATTGGTGTTATGGTGTGAAACAAACAAAAAAATCTTTCATGAAAGTTTAATAAATTATGGTAGTTCAAAGTACTGTGAAGAGCAAGATAAACTATTTGCCAGATACACGGGATGTTAGGCTAAAATGCATTAAAATGCAGGAAATTGCATCTAAGAAAAGCATTTTTTTCTGGGGGAGGACCCCCCTTCCTGAATGAAGTGTCTCATATCTTCCCTGTTGACATTTGGCAACCCTACAAATGCAACCCAAATGGACTCAAATGAACTCTCTAAGTGTTAAATGAGCACTGCAGAATTTACTGTGTAGGTGTAGGGCAGACTATGCAAAACAAAGTAGCCTCTCAGATGGGCCCGCCGGCGACCCCATTGCTTTGCCATGCCAAGTTGTTGCGCCGTGAATTGCCGCGCCGCGATAAGTTGCTACTCGAAAACATTTTCAAAGGTTGGCAGGTATGGCATATCCATCAGCACCACAAAACATGTTAGTGTAATACTGAACTTATTTCCTTACTAACCAATGGTGAAGATGTCTATGACGGCAAACTGTGATTTTCAATGGACCAAAGGAATCTGGAGCAGGGGGATGCCTATTCTGTCAAATGTATTTCCGCCTATAATGTGTGGATTCTCTAAATTCTTGGGATTTTCTTTTCAACAACAAGTAACAGATAAATTAATAGTGACATGACAGATGGGCCTAGCTGTATGTTGTGAACAAGGGAGGTGAACTCACATCATTGTGGAACTCCCTTACTTATTGTTTTAAACTGAGATGTTGTCTGGTTCACTCTGACCTGTTGTGGCCTGTTGGTTAAAATGAGTGGTACCACATGATGATGAGGGTTAACAGACGTATGTTTCAGTTTACTTAGAGGGATGTGTGGCTGCAGTGTTAAAAGCAGAGCTGAAATCGTCAAACATGTATCTGACATAAGCCTTTGGGGTTTCAAGGTATTGCAGAATTGAGTGTGATATGGAAAGAATTGCATCATCAGTGCCCCTGTTGTCCCTATAGGCATACTAACATGGATCAAGTTGACATTGTAAGAGTTCAGTTTCCCCACCATCAACTTCTCTAAGCACTTGACTACGGTGGAAGTCAAGGCTACCGGTCTATACTGCCCTACAATCTTAGAACGCAGTAACTCTGAAAACGGCAAACTGAGAAAAAAGGCTTCAAAGTTTTCCATATGGCGCGACAACTGTGTTGTCGGTAAATTGGTGGTGACACTTCCTGGTAATGCTTGTTTAGGATAGAAATTTAATGCACACAAAAAAACCCCCCAAAAAACAACATTTATGTGTCTTTTTGCCACAAAAAACAGAGTTACTGCGTTCTTGGCTGGTATTACTGCCACAAAATGGAGTTACTGCAGGAGTTACTGCGTTCTTAGCTTGTATTACTGTCTACTCCCAAACCAGTCCCATTGGAACGTGCAGCAGTAACTCGCCGATTTACTGCGTTTTTGTTTAACCTTTTTTGGGTCATTTTTGCACTTTCAAAATGAGTTTTCTCCAAAACGGGACGGTGTTGGACCACCATTTTTGGACACAAGACAAATGAGGTAGTTTAGAACCGATTTCCGATATAACTTTTTTTTCGACCCTTTTGAGTTACTGTACTAGTATTGCACGGCAGTATAGTCATTGTCCTCTTCTTAAATAGAAATGGTGAAATGTCAGCAGGCCCAGATGGCTTGTGTACATCTTAATTTTTTTGAATAATGTTGTTTCAGTGGTATGGTCTATATATATTTTAGAAACCCTGCTCTCCCGTGCTGTACTGTATGTGGTCTGTGAATGATGGGGAGTGGGGCTGCTGGTGGCAGATGTGTGGTGGGTGGGCTAATGCCTCCCACACAGTTAGAGGGAGAGTTGGGGGCCGAATGGGAAGATGTGTAGCCGATTGACTGTGTTAAAATTAACACCGTGTCTTAAAGGGTTAAGAAAGTGAAGCGTGAATGACTTGTCTTGACAGTGCAACATTTTATCTACAGCACCCGAAAAAAATCCGAACTGTTTTAAAAACATCCCCTCTCTGATTTTGTGGAGATATGTGAAGTTTTTTTTAAACTGTAAATGTTAACAGTCGTGTCATCTGTCCCAGTCTTCTAATTCAGACATGGAAGCAGACTCCGCAGACACCGTGGACTGGAGCTCAGATTTTGAGCCTCCTCAGGAGGATGAGGTTACGGTACGGCCATATGTAGTACAGGTAAGTCCATGACACCCTTCTGGAAAAGCGCTAAATTTGAGGAATGCAAGTCAATGCAATGCAAATCAAATTCAATTGAACAGGACATTGACAGTCTGTCAAATGTTAGAATGCCGCATGAGGTGTACACTCATATCCTTAACTTTTGTAGTTGAAGGGAAGTTTAACTTAGCACATTAAGCCCCTTATCTGAGTTGTCCGAAATGCATTAGAGTGGTCTTCACCATTTTTAAATTTTTGCTGCTGTCTCCGTTACTAATTTGGGTTTTGTCTCAACCGACTTTAGAATGGTCATTTATGGGCATGTTGGTAGGCCTGTCTGTTCAAAAGTGTGAATCTCACCAACTGGGTAGGAATGCTCACTGACATTCTCTAAGAAGTTTGAAAGCGAGTTTGTGTGGTGGTGTTTTTCATTTCGTGAATTACATTAAAAACCTGTATTTATAAAATGCAAAATAAAACATGACAGAATCCATGTGTCGCTGTATAATTTGCTATTACCACTCAGAAAAGGGGCTTTATGTGCTAAATAGTGATAACCTGACTAAAGCCATTCCCTCCTTACTTCATTTCATTAACAGGGTGGGGAAACGTATGTATATAATGCTGATAATAACAAAATTCACTTTCAGAACATTTCACTTAACATTTTTATATCTGCTCGTAGGACAATTTCTTAGATGAGTCCTTTGTGATGGAAGAAAGTGACTCTGCGACTGAAGAGGTAAATGATTGAGACACAAGTGTTAGTTACTGATTCATTCTTGGTCCTATAGACCAGTGTTAACCAAACTTTTTTTGTACTGCATATCCCTTTTTTGTGTCATGTGTACCCCTTAACTCAGGGATGGGTAACCTCGTTCATTCCAGGGGCAACTTCAAATTCCTCCAAGGGCAGTAAAGGTCCTCCAAGGGCCGTTCTATGAACATAAGCCAGGATTTCCCCCTGCACTTTAGGCCTATATTGAAGGCAGCCACTTTTAAAACAGACCCCACCTTCTCTAGGTCCCCTGAATATAACTTCATTGTAATGCAAATGTGATATCTAAGATTCCTTTACAAAATGTCATGTTGCATGTGAAGCTGCATAACATTAAAATTACGTCAAGGGCTGTAAATGGCCCCTCGAAACATAGGTTCCCCACGGCTAGGCACGACCAGGATATCAAACTGTGTACACTGCACGATGCGAGACTCACGATTGACCTGCGATTGAACAAGAATTCGCCCCGACCCCTAAAAAGAAAAATCGGGGCAAAAGTCGCACAGTGTAATGCCAGCTCTACTTTAGTCAAAGTCCAAGTAACCCCCTGCAGTGTCCTCACGTACCCCTGGTTGGGGGAAACTGCTTTAGACAGTATATGATGAGCACAAAAATGGGGCTATGTGTCAAATAAGATTCAATTCCCATTTCGCAGTTATTGTTTGTCTTAACAGCTCAGAAAAATGTAGATTGCATGTGCATTTTAATTAATTTGTTACATAAGGCCACACCAATTTAATTTGTTGGTTCTCGGATTTTTTCAGGAAAAAGTTGAAGCGAGAGGGCGAAAAAAAAAAAAAAAAAAATTAGTCGTGTGGTAATACCACGGATGTAATAAGGGGACTGTTATGTTATACCACCTGTATATCAGCCTCACATGGACCTCCAAAGGAAAGTGCAAGACAGGCAAACACCTGGACACGGAGAAGGACAGTGTAGAAGGGAATTAAGGCAGCCAAATAGACCAGGCACAAAATTAGCTCATAGGGCAATTATTATATTAATCTGGTTTGAATAAACTGAGATGATTCAACAGTCTGAAACCGCAGTCTTCATTGAACAAGACAGCAAATACAGCATTGTGACCATATCAATGGAATTACAAGCTATACAAGTACAACTTTAGAATGTTAGACCACTTACAACAGTGACCAACAAGCACAAGTCCCAAAATCAATAAAATAAAAGACCAAAAATAATGTAATCTCACTCTTCTTTGAGTACAGAATGTGCACAAAATACTACTAGTAACAGAAAAAGTTACAGTAATTAAATTTTAACAAAACAAACAGTCCAATCTGATTCAGATTCTTGACTTTTTCTTGGCACTTCAGGGCTCCAGACTAACTTTTTGCACTGGTTGCACTGGTGCGCCTACATTTTTTTTTAGGTGCACCAGCACAAAATGTATGTGCACCCAAATGTTTTCACCACCCCATACACACACGCACCTCAGCTTTAAAAAATAATAATTAAAATAATAACAATAGCAATAATAATAGCAACAACAACAACAATAATAATAATAATAATAATAATAATAATAATAATTATTATTATTATTATTATTATTATATTATTGTTGCTATATTTTAAAAGACCTGGAGCATTTCATGTGCTATAGACTAGTCTTCCAAATGTGCTCTTTATAAAAGACATGACAGTAGGCTACCTAACTAACACATCTTGACTACAAGCAGTTTGGCTGGTAGAAAAGACCAAATTAGTAGCCTTTTAGGCAGTATGTGTTTGACTAGTAAGATCAACATACCAGCCGCACACGGCACATGTACAGAGTTACAATATGAAGATAGATGGATGGATGGATTTTTTTTTAAACAAACCCTGCTAAAAATGTCATAATTTTTAAAATCATTAGGCACAAATAGCCTAGCCTATGTTTACAGTGGAATCTGAGGTGAATTGGGTTTTGTCTATTTCCCCGTTTTTGAGCGCTCTCCCTCTGCATAATGAGTGTGGTTTCTTAGCAAGCGCTACGAACAGACACGACAGCACTAGTGCGCTCGCTCGCTCAGTCTCTCTCTCTCTCTCTCCATCTCTCTCGCTCTCTCTCTCGCTCGTGCTGTCTCGAGGTGCATGAACGATGCCTTGCCCTAGTCGCTATCTAAAAACTCTCACAGAAGTCCCGACAGACTAGCGCGTCACCTGTTGTTTGGCCAGCTCTGCACCCGTCTGCGTTTTTGTGTGGCAATGTTTAATATCCGCTCAAGCCATTTAGTTTTTCCCCGTGATTGTGACTCTCTCGTGTTTAAAATATCCTCAAGTCATTTTGCTGTTTTTACCGTGATAGTAACTCTCTCCTCCGTTGCAAAACTCGCCTGGTTGAGAACACAAAACTCGCTGGCACATGTGAACTCGGATAGTTGAGCGAAGTCGAACATTCTATTCTGAAATATCGGGCTGCCTGTGAACGAGGAAGGGGGAGAAATTAAGCTACGGGTAACCAGGGGGGTTGCTTCCTCCAAGCGGGACCATAGTTGTTTTTCTTTTTTAAAACTGCTATCCCACTCCACTAATTCCACTAAGAGCCATACTGTGTTTCACCGCTGCTACTACCCACAGGGGCTTCAACTTGCCATTGCATGTTTGTCTGTAAAACCATTTGAATGTAACACGTTTCCTGATTGGCTAGTCGTAATCGGCTTGTTGAAAGGAGTGGTTTTATTGGTTCTCTACGTCACATGACCTCCAACTACTAAAGAGACACCTCTCCGTTCATGAAAACATGCAGTCTTCGGGTTTTTTTAAGCGATTTCATTTTTTGGGGTATTGAAACCGTTTTTTTTTTTTTTTTCATTTTGATACAAAATACAAGCGGCGAATCCGAGAACCAACAAATTAAATTGGTGTGGCCTAATGCAAAACCTTTTTGTTGCAGAACGCCATTGCAGACCCAGGAAAATCATCTGACTTGACCAACCTTTCCAGTGGGAGGGAGGGTGAGACAGAGACCAGCATCAACATAGAAGACACATCATCAGAGACCAGCATCAACATAGACACATCAGAGCATTCATCTGAGCATTCTGGAGAGGACCTCTCGGTAAGGGAGTTATACTGTCACTACATTCTCTAATACCATTTGCAGGGTTCCCACTGGTGCTTGAATCCCTTGAAAATGCTTGAATTTCAATTGGGTGTTTTCATGGTTGTGAAAATGCTTGAATGTTTGAAGTGCTTGAAAATGCTGGAAATTTGTGTTAAGTCAATTAAGCCTAATGATCAGGGCTTTGAACCGGTTCAAGGAACGAAAACGAAAACCAGGAACTTTTTGTATTTTACAGGGAACAGAAACGAAACCGGAAACTTTATTATTTTTTATGTTCTGGAACGGGAACACATATTTAAAAATAATGGTAACCGGTTAATACCGGTTAATACCGTTCTTCAAACAACAAAAAAAATATTTTCCTGCGCACATTACCATGACAGTTGAGGTTCACGTCCTGTGTGACATCAGACATTTTCTGACTGAATGGAGAGAGAGCTGTGGATTACAAAGTCTCCACTCCACATCTTAAATAAGAGAAACCACTGTCATACAAAAGGACAGAGTTTCCATTGCATCATTATAAGACATTGCAGAGAAGCGTGTGTAAAGCGCACCGAGAATGTTCTACGTTATTGGGCATCCATGGCCGCTTCAAATCACAAACTCACAATGTCCATCATAGCGCTCCCCGTGACCCAAGTCAGGGTGGAGCGTGCATTTTCATCATTGAGGTTTATTCTCCGCTTCTCCGCTTAGGTCGTCCCTGAATGACAAAATTCTTGAGGATATTAATTTCATCCGCTTGAATAAACTGTTTGGCTCATTTGCACTTCCGTCTTTCTTGGTTAATTAACGTCAGTTATTCCTATGGGGAGTAATCAGTTGACAGGAACGAAATTAACCGTTCCGGGAACAATATTTTTTTGTTCTAACCGGTTCGGGAACGTCAATTTATTGGTGGAACTCATAACCAGAAACGTTATAATTCTGTTTCTGTTCGGAACGTTTGGAAAAAAATAACGGTTCAAAGCCCTGCTAATGATAGAAATATATTGTTCAGGTACATAAAAAATCTGAGGGAGTGAGATGTCAGATGGGATTTGCCATTAGACTGCAGGAAATTGCATCTTAAAAACACAATTTTCTGGGGGAGGACCCCCACAGCCCCTTCCCTATTTAAAGATGCTGGAAAACTGAGAATTTGGTGCTTGAAAAGTGCTTGAATTTGTTCATGAAAAAGGTGTGGGAAGCCTGCAGTTGGCAAGCACATTAAGCCCCTTTTCGGAGTTGTCCGAAATGCAGTAGAGTGGTCCACTCCTCACCATTTACTAAATGTTTGCTGCCATCTCCGTTACTTTGCTAATTTGGGTTTTGTCTGAACAGACTTAAGAATGGTCTTCTATGTTCATGTTGGCATTTGTTTTCTGTACAACTTTGTTTTCAAAAGTGCGAATCTCACGAACTGGGTAGGGATGTTCCCTGACATTCCCTAATAAGTTTGAAAGCAAAACATTACGGAAGTCATGTTTCACTATAAAATGTGTTGTTACCACTCTGTTGGATTGCAGACAACTTAGAAAAGGGGCTTTATGTGCTTAACAATGGTAACCCGGCTAAAGCCATTCCCTCCCTACTTGATTTCATTCGCAGAGAAAAATGTATACATTGCATGTGCATTTTTTTTTATTAATTTGTTACATAATGCAAAACCTTTTTGTTGCAGAACGCCATTGCAGACCCAGGAAAATCATCTGACTTACCCTCCCTCCCACTGGAAAGGTTGGTCGAGACAGAGACCAGCATCAACATAGAAGACACATCATCCGAGCATTCTGGAGAGGACCTCTCGGTAAGGGAGTTATACTGTCACTACATTCTCCAATACCATTTGCAGGGTTCCCACTGGTGCAAAATCCTTGAATGTTTGAAATTCTTGAAATTTGTGTCAAGTCAATCTCATTAAGCCTAATGATAGAAATAAATTGTTCAGGTACATCAAAAATCTGAGGGAGTGAGATGTCAGATGGGATTTGCCATTAGACTGCAGGAAATTGCATCTTTAAAAACACAAAATTTTCTGGGGGAGGACCCCCACAGCCCCTTCCCGCAACCTATTTAAAGGGAGGGCTGGGAATCGATCCAAATTTCCTGGATCGATTCGATTTCGATCCAGAGGGCATCTTTTAACAACTACACAAAGCATCATATGAGTCTAGTGAGTGTAGTGTAATGTAATGATGCATAGAATTGGGCTATATGAAATGACAAACTGTACTGTAAATGGCCTATAAAAACATATAGGCCCGTATCAGCTTCAGCAGCCAATACAAACATGAAATAGGCCTGTCTTGGTATGATAGAGGTGGGAAACTTTGTATGAGAAAGAAAGGTGGTAGGCCTAAATAAATTAGTAATACAGTGGCAATATCATGCCTTACACCATGGCATTCAACAGACTATGCATGATGAACCTAAATAGCCTAATTAATATAAATAACTATCCATAAACCGCCAACATAATCTCTCAGTAACACGTACTGCTACAGACGAAACCACAGCATAGCATTGGCCTATAGAGCACACGCAGACAGACCGTTTGATTGACAGGTCCTGGAGAGAGTGCGCTTCCCTCTGGTGGGTGGGTGTTGAGTGTTGACGGTGGGAAAGTGGTAAGAAAGTGTTTTTATGC
>NW_026945780.1:0-33107 GCF_034702125.1 Engraulis encrasicolus
TATCCAGTTCACTGTCAAAACCCGCCCGCGGGTTTGAGATTCCATGGAATTCCATTGTTGTAGAATTCTACTGAGCACATCCGCCTCAAGTGTTCTGGTGCTAGACCAAAAAAACAAATAACAAAACAGAAACAAAGTCCACAACATTATTCACTCCTTTTAGTCTGTCATGGCGTCATCAGGATTGTTATGAAGAGTCACACGTTGGCCCTGTCTTGCAGCAACTTGGCAGTCTTCTCACACTCACATCATCATTCATTAACCACTTCAAATGACCCTATTATAGTGTAACCCTCTGATGTGTGACCAGGGACCCAGGCATCAACAAATCTGACCTCCATAACCAGTGATCCATGGCCCATGTAAACATACAGCACAGTAGGCTTAGCCTACACATACTGTATGTGACCTGTATACTAACAGGGAAGCTGACTGCTGCACTGGACTTGAACCAGTGATCTATACTGTTCAAACGCATGGGTAGATGACGGATAGGCAGCAAAAAACATTTTTTTCACAAAACATTGTTTATGAGGGGAAAAAGTATATGTCTACGTAGTGCAGCAATTAATCTTTCAAAAAATCCAAGTGGTCACAATGTTGGTCTATTCATTGATTATTTATTTACGTTGATAAAGCAATTTGCTGAAAATATGTCCTTTGGTGTGACGTTAAGAAATAAATATATTAAGTAATGTAGAAATGGCTTGATGGAGTTTTATGAACATTGTTACGCTCTTCATATTTATTGCAATTTTTTAAAGTCTTAATTTAATGAGAAATTACCATTTACGTATTTTTTTCCCATTAGATGTGAGATTATTAGAAACCTTCCAGGAAAAACAGGGATATCTTTCTTTTAAATGTTCAAAATTGTCCGAATTTATACTAACTTTTCAGGGACGATAATTTGTTCTTCCCTAATGCAATATTCAGTGTTTATCAAACATATTGTTTAGCTCAAACAAATATTTGAGCGTTTAAAACATGTCACACCGTAAGACATTCATGTCACGCTAAAGGACAGAAATGCAAAACTGAGCCAGAAACAAATATATCAACATGATTATTTTGTCTTTTGATCATAATATAATGTTGTAGTCAATATGGACCTACACTTTACACTTATAAGTCTTTGAATCGTCGATTATCAGCCTATCGTAACTCTTCATGACAGCCATGCGGCCATTAAATGTAACCTGCAGAGCTCATAAGACTCTGAAGTGTGACCTTGGCATGACCATCACACTTTTGCAGATATGCTATGACTGTCACATCATTGAACCTGTAGTGTGTAGTGGCCAGTGCCTGTTTGGTATCTCAAGCTGGACAGCACATTTATGCTGTATATTGAGCTCTCCACAGCATACTTTATTCATCTATACTCCTCTATATACTCTCTCACTGATCTTTCCTTCACTGTTACCGTTATATTTTATGGTTTCAAAGCACCATTAATGACATTTTATATCATTTGACAGAATCTAAAATCAACAGCAAATATTCATCAACAATGCATCAAAGTATAAATTCCAAAGGCCAATAAAGGAATAAGTAATTTGAATACACAATATTTATCTAGTCAAACAACAAAACAAAACAAAATATGTACTACCAGTTGTTTTAAAAGCTATTTCTCAAATATCTAGTCCATTGGTATGACCTGTTTGTCCTTTGGTGTGATACTCCAAAGTGTCACACCATAGGACTTTTACCATCACACCATAGGACTTTTACCATCACACCATAGGACTTTTACCATCACTCCATAGGACTTTTGAGCTTTTGAGTTAATTTAAAGCCATGTCGTTGCCAACTGAAATACAATTTCACCTTTAGTAAGGTGCATTTTCATACATCTACATAAGAAAAAAATATGAAAAATATACACTATTGTCAAAATGTATTTTATGGCTGTCACACCAAAGGACTACAAAACTAATACATCTTGTGGAAGCAAAACATAATTGATTGACTGAAGAACTCTGAGAGAAAAATCTAAAATCCACTCTTGCCATTGGCTTCTTAAGGGTCTAAAGTCACAATTTATGTACCGCTGGAGCTTCAACAATAGATAATTATCCACAGAATTAACCAAAAATATGATGTCACACCACAGGACATTGTTTTCTGCGACAAAGTTTCATAAGTCCATATGGTCTCAGAAAAACAGGAAAAAAATTAAGCATTGCCACTTGCTAAAATAGACACCTTGAAAAACATGCCAGGTTTGTTTAGACAAATGACTGAGCTTTGATTATTTATTTAAAAATGTTATAATATGGAGAACCAGGCTTGCCTCAGTCACACCATAGGACAAATGTGACATTTGACTCAAAATTAAGTATACTTATTTAAGCTCTGTATTTATTACACATTACTTTTTCACAACAACGACATTAGTTTAATCATTTAAAGCACTGACAATTTTGAAAGCATGAATTTACTTAATTTTAAGAGCCTGCGACAGCAAAATTTACACGTCACGTCATCTACCCGCATACATGTGACCTGCAGAGAAGAAAAGAAATCCTACATTAGAGACAAACTTCCAATTTTACATAGGCCTATAAGGTACAGAGACTAAAATGTAGCCTATGTTTATGTATGTTAGTGTGCACGTAGAATAAAATTGTTGAAGTGCAAGGTTACAGCTAGTTATATTGTAACTCTGATGCATTACATGAATATAAATCCTCAAGTGTATTGCATGTTCCCTTTCTATCGCAAGGACACAGGTACACTAAAGTTTGAAACGTTATCCAGGTAGCAGTATAGTGTTCTGTTCTGAAAACCGCTGTTTCAGCAGTTCCAGAGCTGGACCCCCTCCTGTGCTGTGCTGTCAGAGAGAATTGAAGAAGAATATAAAATATACTTGCTATGCATTCTGGAACTGGACCCCCCCAACTGTGCATCAGAACTAAAGAAGAATGGAAAAATATACAATATCTTTGCCATGTGTTTTGTACAGTACAGAAAACCACCAGCAGACTGTATTTTCACATTTTATTGCAAGAGAACACAGGTGTATTAAGGTGGGTGGGGGTATTTCATCTCTTAACCAGGTAGGCTAGAATTATCCACATTATCCGCTGCAGCAGCAGTTCTACAATTGGAATCCCCCCTGTGCCATGTGTCAGAAGAAGAATGTAAAGCATCTTTGCCGTGCATTCTAGAACCGGAACCCCCTCTGAGCGGTGCTGTGTGAACCAGAATGTAAAAATCCTTGTCTGTGTTCTGGTTGTTGCTTGCAGGTACTTCCTGTGGAAGCTGCTGGCGGTGATGCTGATGCAGGAGGAGGGGGGGTGGCGGGAGGCCTACACCTGGCCCCTGCTGGTCTTCCTGCTCTCCTGCTGCGTCTACCCGCTGGCCTCCAGCTGTGCGCACACCTTCAGCACCATGTCCACCAGCGCCCGGCACATATGCTTCTTCTTCGACTACGGGGCCATCAGCTTCTACAGCCTGGGTGAGGTTTCATCTGCTGTCTGTAGCTGTGTGTGTGTGTGTGTGTGTGTGTGTGTGTGTGTGTGTGTGTGTGTGTGTGTGTGTGTGTGTGTGTGTGTGTGTGTGTGTGTGTGTGTGTGTGTGTGTGTGTGTGTGTGTGTGTGCGTGACTGTGTGCGTGTGCACGAGAGAGCACGCATCTGTGTGTGTGTGTGTGTGTGTGTGCGTGTGCGTGTGCGTGTGCGTGTGTGTGTGTGTGTGTGTGTGTGTGTGTGCCTATCTATTTCTCTAGCCCCTATAGCCTTGGTGCACCAGTGTCCTGCCTTCTCTCCATGAGCACCATGATCAATCAATATCATAAATATTTGGTTTGTTTTCTGGTTTGCAACTTGCTGGCGGTGGGGATGATTCTAAGGTCCCTGCATAGATAGAATTCTATACTTGTTTACTACTACTTCTACTGCTGCTACTACTACTACTACTTTAAACATCTCTGCTTCAACTACTACTACTATTACTTCTACAACTATGTCTACTGCTAGTACTACTACTTTACTGTACAACGTCTCTGCTATACTACTACTACTAATACTCTACTACTACTACTACTACTACTACTACTACTACTACTGCTACTACTACTATTACTAGTAGTAGTAGTAGTACTGTCTGCTGCCACTACTACTACTAGTAGTTCTATTACTACTAGTTGCTCTACCATTACTACTATCATATGTTTATTATGTAGCACTAGTAGTACAACAAAAGATTATCACTTGAGCCCAATATAGGGGGCCTAAGATGTATCTGTGTGTTGTTGCTGTATGCACGGCAAGTAAGTGGCTATAGTGTGTGAAATGCATCCTTGTTGTTGTCCACCTACACTAATTGTACACATCCCATCCCCCTTCCCCCTTCCCCCTTCTTCTGTCATCCGTCTGTGTTGTCTTTTAACGTCTCAGGTTCTGCGGTCACGTACTCCGCTTACGTAATGCCAGACAACTGGGTGAACGGCACCTTCCATAAGTACTTTGTGTCCATCGCCGTCTTCAATGCAGTCGTTGCCACGGCAATGTCCTGCTACTCCAGGTAATGAAGCTTAGACCAAACTCACACCTCTCAAGAGGATGACTGACAGGGTTGCATTTTCAACAAGGTGCCTAGGAAATAATCAGGGCTCTAAACTAACACCAGCCAACTGGCCAAATGCTGGTGAAATTTGTATCTGGCCGGTAGAAAAGACCAACTTACTTGCCACTTTGACCCATTAGTGAGTGTGTGTGTTTGGCTTGTAAAATTAGCAGATCTACTAGTCATTTTGGCTGGTGATGAAAAAAACAATTTTTTAGACCCATGGAATTAATACTTTAAGATGTTCTCTAAAAGAGAGGATCTCTATTACGCTTTTCTCTAGATAACTTCGATCAGCAGCAAACAACTTTTTAAAATCGTTCCATCAGAACATTAGCAACCAATTTTGTCGCCCAGCAACATTTCTCAAAAAGTTGCCCCTTGTATCATTACTTTACACTCACAATATGATCACACACACACGCACGCACACGTTTACGCAATATGTAATACGCACACACACACACACACACACACACACACACACACACACACACACACGTTTACGCAATATGTAATGCACACACACACACACACACGCACACGCACACGCACACGCACACGCACACGCACACGCACACACACACCATGGCGTAATGAGTCACCAGTGTGAGTGAGAGGAGAGGAGTGTTTCATCAGAGGTGTGAAGCCTGTTGGATGGGGAATCTGGACTGGGCTGAAATATGAGCCGGCCAGGGGTGCATTTCTCAAAGGCAAAGTTGTTAGCAGTTAGAAACTTGGGTAGTCGCATAGTTGCATTGCAACCAGCAAAGTAGCTAACATAGTTAGCAACTACAGTTTCGAGAAATGCACCCCTGATCGGCAGCTAATGTGTGAAAACGCTGCTGCTCTCAGGCTTCTGTCCTCCCACCCCATAATAATCACAAATAAATAATGCCTCTATTTCTAGCACCGAATAACTACAGATATCAACAGTTCCGATGAACAGCTTAGTATACACACTCAACACGCATGCACGCACACACACATGTGCGCGCGCACACACATGCACGCACGCACACATGCACGCACGCACACATGCACGCGCGCACACACACACACACACACACACACACACAGTTAATCAGTAATCAGAATCAGGAAAAGAGGTCTGTTGGCCAAATACACTGTATGTAAACAACACATGCAAAGATCTCATTAACAAAACGGCGTACAGGTTAAATAAAACCCAGCGCAGTATTACACAATTTATGTAGAGTGCAAAAAAAAACACAAAAACAGTTTGTGTGGTTCAGAAGGATGCTCTATAAGACCAGTCGAGCACAGTTAGGTGAATGTTTTATTATGCTTGCAAACACATTACAAAATGTAATATTAATTCAATACTATTCTGAGTATATGGTCCCAACTAATGCTAATTAATTAAACTCTTTGAGGGTTGAATTATCACTTAACAATTGAATACACTGTGATGTCAATCAAAACGTTAACGGCTGAATTTATCTCTGAATTCAAAAAGGACCATATATTCAATAGTGTCGAATTAACACTCTGTTTTTCTTACTGTATATATACTATGATCCTGCTGTGATACAGCATGATGGCTGGCTGAATTTGCCTTTCTTCCCCCTTGTCCTAACTGCTAACCTCCTAAGGCTTGGCCTGCCATTTCTCCACTATAACCATGACACCATTAAAAGGTAAATCACATTAATATGGTATTGCAAAAAGTGGGCCTATGTGTGGGAAAAGTGTTGTGAGATGTGGTGCATGCTTTACTTTTGCTTTTGAGCACTGCCTGGAATAGTGGAGAGGCCTTGGGCAATGTGTTTCATTTCCCATTTTCTGTAAAAGTATTTATTTGCTGTTTTGTTTTTATCAACACAACTTTTATTTTATTCATCCTACGAAATGTAATGTCTATATATGTTTTTTTGCATTACGTAATGCTTAAAATGCACTTTTATTCAATGAATAGGCTATAATGGCAATGCAGTATAAATGCTTAAACATGATGCACTAATTTTGAGTAGGCCCTATTTATACATTTGTCCAAATGTAAATGAGTATGATTTCATTAGGTAATAGAGGAAGTTGCTGTGCTGAGGTAACATGATACTGTATATGACGGTTACCTCAGCAGCGGTTAAGCACTTTTCAAACACAAAAGGGTTGCCAGGTCTTATCAGTGTTGGGTTGGGTGTGTGCATGTCCGTGCACTGTTTAAAACAATTGAACAGTTGAGACCTGACCTGGCCTTCCATTCAATTTGAGTGGCAATTAGGATAGCATATCAGTTCAGTCAACTTCACTAGGCTACACACAGAAGACGGCAGGGTTGTTATATTGAGATATTGACAATGCCTGAGGAATGCAAATGGCCTCCTCTAGCGACCGGTGTCTCTTTAAAAAATACATTTAAAAATATATACATATATTTTTAGGGGCTTTTATACCTTTATTGACAGGACTGAGAGGTGATGACAGGAAGAGAGTGGGAGAGAGAGATGGGGATAGGATCGGGAAGTGTCCTCTGGATGGAATTGAACCCTGGTCCCTGGTGTAGCCTGGGTCGGATTAAGATGACCTGGGGCCCCTAGGCTACAGGTTGCTTCGGGCCCCCTGGGATGGAAAATTTTGCGACACATTTACATAGACAGTGTCATAATTACGAGCTAGGAATTAAGAATAACTTGTCTACCAACTGTAGACAGATGAAATTTTCAATATTGTATCTTGTCTCAATTCTGCAATTTTTCACTTTTGGCCAATCACAGGCCCCTTGGTAGGTGGGGGCCGTAGGCTGCAGCCCTATCTAGCCTGTGTGTTACTCCGGCCCTGGGAGTAGCCGGCCGGCTGGTGTCTAACAAATGCTATTCGCCAGAGTTGCTTTGTGCTGCTCCTACTGAAGAACATTGTTATGTGTCAAGGCTCAAAGGCACATTGATGAAATGAAATGATTGTCTTATACACTTATTTATCTATTTTTCCTCCCTTCCCTTAGATTCCCAGAGAGCCAAAGCCCAAGGTTTGGCCAACTTGTCCGCATCCTCTCCTTCGCCCTTCCCTACTTGTTTGACAACATTCCCCTCTTCTACAGGGTAAGAGTGTTACAGCCCGTTTGTCTTATTATATCTTGCAGTATTATAGGGCATCGCAGGCATATTTCTTTGTTTAGACAGCCCTCTGAGTAGTCTTCTGTGGTTATTTGAACTATTTCACAACACATACTATCCTAGTAGTCTCTAAATATAGATGGGGAAATCTCAACACTCCCAGGAGTCTTGTGACTTGTTTTATGGCTTTCTAAATGTTTGCCTATGTCTAGGGGTGGGGTTTGGGTGTGTTAAGTCAACTCATTGTATTTGGGACATTAATGTAGTGCATTAAAAAAAGAACTTGACCAAAAGTGCTTTACAAACAAAGATGGTGATAACAAAAAAACAAGGTGGAGCATGGATTAAAACATAAAAAAGCAAAGATTGTGGAAAGTGAGACACAAGAATAGTTAAGCTATAGAATAAAGATAAGTCTTACCCCATGTAGTGGTACCTCAACAAGGTAACAATGGTGTGCACTATAAGAAAGTGAGCTTTGAATTATTTTTCCTTTATAATAAATAAGTGGGGATACCATAACTGATGTGATATTTGTTTCATTGTAAAACTTTATTGTCCCTCTTACATGTGTTTAAAAAAACTTGTCTTTTCAACTGTTACTTATAATTCCTGTGCATGTGTACAGCTGTTCCTGTGTTCTGGCGAGGGCTGCACCACCAATGCTGCCAACGCGCTGCACTACCGCCACATAGGCCTGGCCTTCCTCACTGCCTTCCTGTGTGCCACCCACCTGCCCGAAAGACTGGCCCCTGGACGCTTCGACTTCATAGGTATGGCGCAACATGACACAGCCAACACTACACCACCCTGATAAGGCATGGACACACACACACACACATGCATACACATACAGTAGCGTAAGCGTGTGCGTGTACATCAGTGGTGTAGTCTACGTAGAACGCAGGTATACGGAGTATACCCACTTCTAAATTTTAGGGGCTTCAGTATACCCACTTAAAATTGATTGATCCATTATTTAGAATGGCATAAATATATACAGTATACCCACTTCAAAAATGCTCGAATATACAGTATACCCACTTCAAAAAAGTAGACCACACCGCTGGTGTACATACACACACACACACATGGAAATGCACATGCAGACACTTGAATTCATGGGCATGCACAGACACACACACATGGAAATACACACAAAGACAACCACACAGACACGCATGCGTATGGCCACACATGGAATTGCACAGAGCTAACATTACCCTGATAAGACACCCACAGAAACGCACGCGCGCACGCACACGCACACGCACACACACACACACACACACACACACACACACACACACACACACACACACACACACACACACACACACACACACACACACAATTTGGAATGATGGAAACACACGTGGAAACACATTTGTTTGTATAGCAGGATATCTGGCTTTGTAGTACGATAACTGAGAGTGCTTTAGGTATTACAAATGTTTGCTGTACTGGGATTACCTTTTGGTGAGGGATATTGTTTGACAGTGGATTTCAGTTTTCCCCCCTTATATATAGTGCAACCTGTTAACTCATACATGAAATGATTTACAATTGCAAAATTGAGTGTACATAATCTAAATTCATTTCACTGTACTTTTTGTGTCGGTGCATAGTACAAAGAGTACACTCTTCTTGGGGTAATACCTAACCAAGTCGTTACTGTATGGCTTGAACTCGTCGTCTGCCAACAATAAATTAGTTCAATTTTTCCACAGTCACTCTCACCAGTTACATTTATTCTAAATCTGTGAATGTTCAACTCTAAATAGAACTCCAGTGGCACACAATTCAGCATGTTTATATCTCACAGCAAATGCAAAGCCAAACACCATTGTGAAATATCCAGCCCACCAGCAGAACAACACTGACTGGAGTTACATGCAGTGAATATTCTTAAAAACAATTAATTACATTATTAATTCATTACACAATTAATTACATAATTAAAATACACTTTTACACATATCATAACACAAAATGGACAGCGCTTGTCCACAAGACAAAGGAAAACAACAGCAACAACAAAAACAAAACAAAAAAACACATAATTAATTCCTACCCACCACTTCACATGGAGGTCTACCCAATGTGTTTAACTTAGGTTTGTAAGTTTTACTGTGTATTTATGTACTAAGGACCATGTAGACCTGACATCCAACTGCTTTAGGTGCTGTGTGCTTATACATTTTCCTATCGTTAAAAAGTCTATTATCTGATCACATGCAGTGAATATTCTGATTTTGAACGGAATGTTGGCAGCATGCGGTTGGTGTATAGGTCATGTAAGGTCTTTATTCATTCGCAATGTGGCTGTAGGCCTATTCTGGGGATACACTCTTCCACTAATAATAATAATATTAATATTAATAAAAGTAATGATAATAAGAAGAATAAAAATAATAAGAAAAAGTATTATTGTTATTATTATTATTATTATTATTATTATTATTATTATTATTATTATTAATAATAATAATAATAATAATAATAATATTATTATTATTATTATTATTATTATTATTATTATTATGGCTGTTGTTGTTGTTGTTATTGTTGTTGTTGTTGTTATTCAAAGTTCAATATCACCATACACCATGGTATCAAAACACTTGTAAAACAAATGAGATACAATAAAATGAACTAAAATGATAGTGAAAATAATAATAATGATAGGTGAATTAAGTTAAAAAAAAGATTAGTTAATTTCATGTAATTTCATGTAAATGGAATTTTCTGGAATTTGTTTTCAAAACAATGTCAATATCCAGGCTACCAGCATGCCTCTCAACGCTCTACTATATGGCTTAAACTTCTCAGGGAAGGCAGAAAGGGCTCACACAGCAATGATCAGATAATAGTCAGTGAAACAGGAACAGTAGTGTAATGAATAGACGTTCCAGCCATGAGGTCATTCACACAGACTCCCCATGCGCCGACAACAAAGAGAGAAAAGTCTCCCCACTCCGCTTTGAACACCACCATGCCACACACTATCAAACATACTTTGACCACAAAGCCAAGGAGTCAGACTACTTTGTATGGCAGTCAGAGCTAACCCACAACCCCTAATGATGATCGTCTATCACACTCCCCATGCGCCAACAGTGAACTTACTTTAATCATTTCTCTTCAAACATGTGGGCCTAGTGCAGTGTGTGTTGAATATTGGACTTTATCGTTACTACTCTTACAGTTTATTGCTGGGTAGAGTCAAAAGTCAAATTTATTCCTCAGAGTACTTGGCCAATAAGTAAGTAGGCCTATGTAAGTAATTAAGTAAGTAAGTATGTAAGTAAATAGCTAGGTAAGTAGGTCGCCGAAGAAATAATAAGTAAACAAGCAAGTAAGCGTCATTTATAAACCACATTCATAAGCCACATTTATGAACCGTGGAAGCTGACTAAAGTGCCGCACAGTGTTTTGCCATGACACTAATTCTGGTTCCGATCTCTCCTCCACAGGCCACAGTCACCAGCTGTTCCACGTATCCGGCATCATCGGGACGCTCATCCAGATGCAGGCCATCGAGGTGGACATGAGGGAGCGACGCCATTGGCTGGCGGAGAACTCCGGCCCCGTCACGCTCTCGGCGACGTTCGGAGCCGCCGGCCTCTGCATCACCCTCAGCCTCCTCATCATCCTCATCTTCAGCCTGTCTCTGCTGCTCTGTCCTGCCAGGACTACGCAACGAGCACAGAAAGGCAAAGCCAGAGATTGAGTCTCAGGACACAAGAGGCCTTTGCAGGGGTTTGTGGATATTCACTGTGTTAGGAAGTAAGAAATGCAGTGTTAATTCAACACTTAAAGGTACAGTATGCAGGATTATGACCAGAGTAGGTGCTGCAACTATGTGTTGCCTATTCCCAAATTTGATCTTTTCATGAATATTTACTAAGTAATAGACTACAGTAATATACTAGTACAGTATGACCAAAGTACAGTACGTTTTACAGCTAAAAATGACCATTACTGGAAATTCCAAGTGGTGGACATGGAGAACAGGCAACTTCTCTTGTATGAAAAGTGTCATTTTCTCATTCATAATGAATACTTTGAATTTCGTGGTGGTAGTAAGTATTGATTGAAAAAGATAACATTTGTGAATGAGCAGCATGAATTCTGGAAATGAACGGCTAAAAATATGACAAACTGTACCTGTACTGAGAGATGGGAGAGGATCGAGAAATTACCTCATGCCGGAATCGAACCCTGGTCCCCGGCGTAACAGTCAATGCCCCAACCGTCTGAGCCACGGCCGGGGCCACACTGCATTTTTAACTGTGTAGACGCGGTGCTATATGAGGAGTAGTATGACCTTTTATGACCTTAATGATGTCATGCAGTGAAAAGGTATACTCTGATTGGCTCTGATTGGAGGGTGAATTTGGGAAGTGGGGTGCTACTATGAAGTCAAGCCAGGGCTGAACTTGTCATCTGGCATACAGGGCATTTTCCTGGTGGAGCGGACAGTCATCAGGGGCCATTGAATTTTTTTTTCCCCCTTTTTGGACCAGCCGACAATTTAGACAGGGTGGCCCATTGGTTTATTTTTTTATACATAGACAATTGACTATCAACTTATAGGGTAGCAATGGGGGTTGGGGCTGTATGAGGGGCTGGCTGGGGCATTATTATTTTTTCCAGTCCAATCCTCAGTGAAGCAAAGCGTTGGGAACTGCTATGAGTAGCCAGCTGTCTTACTCTAGTTGTTACTACAGGGAATTGTATGGCTGATCGCTGCTATTGAATATCAAGCGTCTTTCTTTGTTTATTCTTGGCCAGCCAACTTAATTGTCCCTATACAATTATGACGACCTGCTGTCTAAGGATGCTGATTTCGAAAAGCAATGTATAAAATTCGCTATATCTTTGTATTGTAAATAGAAACGTAGCAATGGATATTTTATTTGATTGCGTAGTTTGATTTATTTGCTCTTCTTAATATGATGATACTGTACATTTTCCAGTCAGTTTCTAAAGTGACAGGATATTTTTGTCAACAGAAACTTCCAGTACTTCCGCTTGTTAGAAAGAGGCACAACAGCTTGAGCAACACGTGCTTTCAATGTCTTAAAAGTCAATGTCAAACCTCAGACCTGTCTTGTTTTCACACTTAATGCTGTGTGGAATTTAAGTGAGTGACACACTGTGTTAAGAATGAAGTAGAGCCTGCTGGCCCAAATAACATTGCAGTCAGGTCTTCTCTCTTGCCGCACGTTTTGTTTTGACAGTAAATGACGAAATTAAACTGGAGTTCAATGTTCTCTGTATAGAGAACGTGACTGCTCTTGTATTTTTTCTTTTGATTTTTAATTATTTTTTACTGTGATAACATAAAGCACTTCCAGTTGTTAATGACTTATTCATTAATCAGAAGGACGGATACGAAATATGTTACATTATTTATAATATCGAACAAGAGAATGTCTGTGTGTCATTTAACATGTTTTGAAGCCAAACGCATGTAGAGATGAATTGTTGAATCCACTCGATCATGCTGTTTTATGTTTTAATAAAGTGTATGTACTGTATAGTTTTGTATGCCGCCAGTAGTGCCTTTGCACCAGGCCCCCTAACAGGTCTAGTAAAGTTACACTGAATTTGAATCTTCATAATATGTTTAAAAAATCTTTCCAGTGGCTCATCAACGTGTGAGAGGATGAAAGCGCTTCTGAATTCACTTTGCGAATTGTGAATTCACTCCATACCATGTGCTAAGCACAAAGTAACTTTCAATAAACTGGTGAATGGAAGACAATTCCCATCCCACCCCACCCTGTAGGATGATCAAAGATGAAAACTATCTTTTGTTGAAGCATATTGTGAAGATCCTGACCTTAGACAAGGTGTGTGCATCTCTGACCTCTTTTTTTTCTCTTTGTGAAATAAACACTCTATGGTCAAACAATGGGACATGGGTGTGTGAGTTCTCGTACTGTACAACTCTTACAGTGTTTTGGCTGAGCCCATATTGAAAATATGATTGTCGCCAACATTGTTTCTTTACAGTGTTACAATGCTTTGCCACTGTAATCCACTGTAATCCAGGTGGAATGCCTACAATCTGCCAAGCTCTCTGTGTTTGTAAGACATCTCAGGTTTGCTGTCAGTCAACATTATGAGCCCTTTTCAGTCAGAACATGTGCAGGTGAGTTTATCATACCTCTGACGTCCCTGGAGATAAGGAATGTCACGTAGGCCTACAGTACGAGGCCTATTAATTTCAATATAGCATAGCTGACTGTGTTATACCCAGGAGGGACTTTTGCCTGACCCATTTAATCAAGATTAAATTGACATTTTTATAACAACTTTGCAAGTACGGCCATCCATTTGACTAAATCGTTACACTTAGAGACATCCTTGACGGAAATATGCTATATCCATCATTTGCATTGACGTCACAATATTACGTAATCGATTTTGCTGGACGGCAGAAGTACACATTCGTACATAGGAATTATATGCAGACGAAGACAACTTTGACCATAAAATACCAAAGAAACACGTAGTTCTTGTATTTTTTTTAAACGGGATATGTACCTGGCGTTATCAGGCTAGGTTGGCCACGGTGGATGTGTTCAAATCATAGATTTATTCAAATGTATTCTGCTCCACTAGATGGCATAACCGGGACGGGCGGTACGAGAAACTGGGAGAAGAAGAGAAAGTTGTTGCTTGCTTCCAGCCATGAACTTACTCTGCCTGCGATATATTTTTTTTTATCCAGTGTTTATTTTCTTCAGTAAAGTTGTGAACTTAAACCAAACCTCTGCATTGGCAAAATAAGCACATTTATGCACCGTTTCTTCATTGGTGGCTGGGCACCGCGGCCAAGTATGTCTGGCTGCGGACTGTAGCGCCATATCCCTCTCTATATCCCTGTCGGCCATTCACTAGTTCTAATTCAAGTGCAATTAAGAACGACAGTTACAGACGATTAAACTATAATCTGCCATTAACAAGTTTATCAGTCCCCAGCAGGTTGTTGTGCACCACGTACCAATAAATATCATAAAGTCAGTCAACTTACATGTCTTCAAGTTCTCACAAGACGTCTTTGACATTTCTTCTCCAAACCCAAACTGATGGTTTTGCTGAGTAGGGCCTAAGCATTCTTCAGACTTCTAGAGCGATTTACTTACTTTTTACGTGCCTAAAGATACGCTTAATAGCCAAAACAAGTTATTTATGTATACATTTTACAATCCCCTAGTCCCTATAATTGTCTTTTTCTGTAAAAATGTACTACTGGCCCGGCGGCCGCGGTAATGTGATATAAAATGGCCGACAGGGATATGAGCGCGGGCCGCGGGGGAGAGGGAGGAGGGGGGAGAGAGAGATATCCCGCTACAGTCCGCAGCGAGACCCATCTCACCGCGGCTGCATCCTCTTCTTCGTGGCATGGCACAGGTAAGATAATGCTGCTAACCTAACTTACTAGGCTACAAGACGCACGGTACATTTTGTGTCAGGCATTTCGCAAAGTGGTGTTTTGAATAGCATATCTTTTCATCTCAGATGTATCTTGTAGGTTAACTTGAATTCTCTCGCTTCGTTTCATCCAAGTGGATTTCATTGTTGTTTCAGCCACGTCTTCACAATGTAGGTGAAATATAATTCTATATCTTATCTTCTGTTTACATATCCAATATGTTCATTTGTACTGTATTATTATTGACCACTTATGTTACCAGTCCATCACTGCTACCTGTCCTGTCTTGCACTTTCTGTCTGTCTGTAATTGTCAGTCCTGTCCTGGCATGGTAGAGAGAAAACGTCGTTTCCCTTGTATGACCATAAGTGACAATAAAAGCTGACTTGACATACTTCAATGTTTCAAATCGGTGTTGCATTACATTGCACATGTAGAAACACATAGGACAGAATGTCGGTTACATACTTTGATTAAATAATTTTGATTTGATTTGATTAAATAAATCATTTGAAAAGATGACCTTCACAAGAGAAAGAAAAGCACAACAAACCTGTTATTTATCCTGTATTGTTTTTATTGTTTAGTAATTGCAGGTTCATCAGTCAGGTGGTCAACACCCAAACTAAAACCATGAGTCATGGTGGCCAGGAATTGCATCCCAGCAGCACCGGTAAATACATGACTAGTAAGTTGGGATGAGTGTTATTTTCTGACATTTTACATCACATGTTAATTCAGACAATATTGCCAAGGGAGTTAATTATTCAGTACTGTACCAGTACATTACAATGCATGGCTAGATTCATTGACATAGCATGTTTGTCTTTTCTTTTTTTCTAATTAGATGGGGGAGCCAACATGAAGAGGTGTCCAGAGAGGCTTCTTCCTCTTTGGCTTTGCAGCAGCACCAGGACCTCACCATCAGTGATGCTGTTCATCCATCGGGCCTACCCTTACATTCCTCCCCTGATGCACTGATCACCTGTACCAGTTGTTGGAGTTTTCAGAAGGGCTCTAAATTAACTTTTTTTTATTCACTAGTAGCCAAAATGGCTAGTATGTTAATCTCCAAACATACCGGTACATTAAATAATGGGTCAAAGTGCCAAGTATGTTTTCTTTTCTACCAGCAAAACTTAATTTTCCCCAGCATTTGGCTGGTGAGCCCTGGTTGTCATTGATGGTGAGTAGCTGTGATAGTAAATAACTGAAATGATGAAGTCCTTCCAGACATGTCTTGCTTATTTTATTGTACTAATACAACAACGTAGAACATTTTCTGTGAAAGCCCAACTAGTCCAGCGGATGGGTGATTTGATCGTGCACTTTTGAGTAAAAGCATGAAAATCGGTACACATATCCTTCTTGATATGCTGATTAATATTAGCGTTGGAGGCGTCGCGAAAGATTATTCGTTTTCAAGATGGCCGCCAAATTCAATATGGCCGACCCATATTAATGAATCTACCTTACACTTTGTAGTAAAAGCATGAAAATTGGTACACATATCCTTCTTGATATGCTGATTAACATTAGCATTGGAGGCGTCATGAAAAATTAATCGTTTTCAAGATGGCCACCAAAACCAATATGGCCAATTCGTATTTATGAATCTACCTGTCTACCTAACACTTGGTAGTAAAGGCATGAAAATCGGTACACATATCCTTCTTGATATGCTGATTAAGTTAAGCGTGGGAGGCGTTGCGCAAAATTTATCGTTTTCAGATGGCCGCCAAATCCAATAAGACCGACCCATATTAATGAATCTACCTGAGACTTGTTAGTAAAAGCATGAAAAACGGTCCACATATCCTTCTTGATATGCTGATTAACATTAGCATTGGAGGAGTCACAAAAAAAATATTGCTTTCAAGATGGCCGCCATATACAATATGACCAACCCATATTAATGAATCTACCTGACACTTGGTGGTAAAAGCATGAAAATCGGTACACATGTCCTTGATATGCTGATTAATATTAGCATTGGAGGCGTCGCGGGAAAAAAAACATTGTTTTCAAGATGGCCGCCAAATCAAATATGGCCAGCCCATATTAACTACCTGGTAATTTGTGGTAAAAGCATGACAATTGGTACACATAGTTACTTTACATTAGATGCTTATTCATATTAGGGGCCATGAACAAAAATCAAATATGACTGACCCATATTACAATACAATACATTACAATGTGTATTTAAGTAGCACAGTATCACAACTATGAAGTTTACTCAAAACACTTTGAAGAAAGACATACACGCATACATAAACATTCACACACCAGCTGTGTGGGCAGACTGCCGTACGGCACCGGTTGTCACGCGACACACAAACACACACACACACACACGCACACGCACACGCACACACACATACACGCACACACACACACACGCACACACACACATGCCAAATCTTCACATCATTATCATGGTCTAGAAATGAATCCTATACTGTACATGTAAACTTTTCACTCAAGTTATATTTTACATACCCTGAGTTGACTTTTTGATGGCCATCATGTTCCAACTGTGCCATTCACCATTTATTCAAAGTTTATGTCAATCTTTTAATTAGGCATTATTGGCAGTTTGATTGATGTTGGCCATAGTATCCATGATTTGCATGTGACGTCAAACGTTCTAGTGGACGGCTACTGGACGGCAAGAGTGCCGCATTGATGAATGGATTCCTATGGGACTCGCAACGTTTAGTAACTCATAACGTAACTTAGATCGCCGATAAACTAAACACCGTGAACACCCATTGTGCTGTTTGTTACAAAAACAGATAGGGTTACAACCCAGGCGTGACTTTTCACTGGATCTCAAAATAAAACGAGAAAGCTGAGGTGAATCGCGGCAACCAACTGGAAAACCATCAAACTAGCCTACTCAAGTAGCTGGATGAGCACCACGGTAAGTTTCTCATTTGCCATCCTTTGTATCATCATTTGTCTCTTAATTCGTGAACGCTAGTTAATTTAAGTCTAATGTGCAATTTCAGTGGCTTTTTCTGTGAGGTCAATGTAAGATGCTTTCCATGATTAACGTTAATTATCAGCATCATTACGCTATGATGATGGACGTATGCTAAGATATTGCAGGCTGTAACATAAGCGGAATTCATAAAGCTCTAGGTGAAATAGCAAGGCTATGACGTTCATACTGTTAAGGTTCAAATGTAAAAATAAACCATGTGTACATCTCTAGCGCTGATTTCCCAAGTAGTAGGCCTACTCTCCAGCATGATGCTGTCATGAAATGCCAATCACCTTATCCATGCTGGCCTATTTATAATGACATGCATAGGCCCACCAGTGTCGATGTTGTTAATATGAAGTCCACCACTTTGTTGTGTTGTCATCCAAATTGTCTGCCCTCTGAAATCAGTCACACACATCAGAGGCTTGGTTTGGGAGGTGGTATTACGATTGGAGGGTTGCAGGTTCAAATCCCATCCTACACCTCTCCCTTCACCTCCCATCCAGGCTGAAGTAGGCCTATGAGCTAGGCACCAAGCCCCATGCTGCAGGGACAATTCACTGTGAGTAACGAAGTTGCTTTGGATAAGTGTCAGCTAAGTGTTATCTTTCTGTTTCTCCAGATGAGAAGAGCGATGATCTGATGTCATGACACATTGGATGTATGGAAGAGCCAGAGGTCCAGCACACCAAGTCAAGTTTAGCCGATTTCAACCTCTTAATCACACCAACTCAATGTAGTAATCAGTTCATTCAATGGCTCAAAGACTTTATTTTAGACACAAAGTACAAATACATTTCAAGGTTTTGTAGGTGATGGGAGGGGACATGTACAATAGACGTGCAAGCACTTATTTATAATATTAATAAATGGTTATCTGAACTAGGCCTGTAATAGTCAACCCATTGATGCTGGATGCTGTGTACTCGTTGCATTGACCTAGGTGCCTGGAGCGACACAGCATTTAGGCATGACATATTAGATTTTTTTAGATTAAAAATGTGGGTATGTTAGAGCTGAATTAACATGTTCTAATGCAAGAGGATGGTCTTAGCTTTTAAAACTCATATCATGTCTGTATGTGCTTCAGAGACTTATTTAGTTATTTGGGTTTTTTTTATAGGATGAGGACACCTTTCTTAAAAGGGGCATAGGCAATTAGCTGGCATTTTGGTGCCGGCTGAAATGGGTTAATATTATTTACATACAGCACTATCCCCATACCAGTATACCCATGTCACCTGAGATATACATTTAGTGGAGACAATATAATTAGTTAGACTAGACTGAAGATTGACAGGCGGTCATGGGTAAGCAGTTAGAGCAGGGGTGTCAAACTCATTTTGGTCCGGGGGCCGCATACAACCCATGTGGACCTCAAGCGGGCCGCATTAGTAACATCATCGCAAAAAAAAAAAAAAAAAAACGTAAAGCAGAGGATTAGTGTTCAGTACTATCACGTTTTAAGTGTGTTGAATATGTAGAAAGCAATGCAATACTGATAATCCTATGCAAAATTTCCTTGACTTCATTCATTCATTGGCAACCGGTTTACCCCCAGAAAATTTTGTATTTCTTATATGTAATTTCCTGCATTTTCACGCATTCTAACATCCCGTTTCCAGTTTGAGCTTAATAGGAACCAATACAAATCCTATTATATTTATTATTTAATTACAACCAATACCAATACAATACGAATAAGAAGTATTAACATTTTATCTCTATATGAGGTCTATAATATATGAGCTTTATGAAATGCCTGTTACAGTACAAATTCACTATTTATAATAGAAGTGTGAGGTGCACTTTACTACATATATACAGTGTAACAGAGGGACCATTGGGTTAATGTCATGCAGGTTTCGATTTTGCCCCGATGGCCGTAATTGCGCATTTCGGTTATTTAATTTAAAAAAAAAAAAAAAAAAAAAAAAAAGTAAAAAAAAAGAAAAATATTTTTTTTTTTTTTTTTTACATCCGGGCCGGATGGAACCCTCCCGCGGGCCGGATGCGGCCCGCGGGCCGTATGTTTGACACCCCTGGGTTAGAGCGTCCGACTTCTATCCCAAAGGTTTCCGGTTCAACTCCCGACCCACCAGGTTGGTGGGGGGAGTTAAGTAATCGGTGCTCTCCCTTATCCTCCTCTATGACTGAGATACCCTGAGCATGGTACCGCCACACTGCTCCCTTGGGGCGCTATTGGGGGCTGCCCCCTTGCACGGGTGAAGCATAAATGCAATTTCGTGCAGTGAACACTTGTGTGCTGTGTCACAATGTCAATGGGAGTTGGAGTTTCCCAGTTATAGTTCGGCGGATGGGACACACAAAAGGGCCTTATCGTGCACTTTTGAGTAAAAGCATGAAAATTGGTACACATATCCTTCTTGATATGCTGATTAATATTAGCGTTGGAGGCGTCGCGAAAAATGCATCGTTTTCAAGATGGCCGCCAAATCCAATATGGCCAACCCATATTAATGAATCTACCTGATATTTGGTAGTGAAAGCATGAAAATCGGTACACATATCCTTCTTGATATGCTGATTAATATTAGCATTGGAGATGTAGCGAAAAATGCGTTGTTTTCAAGATGGCCGCCAAATCCAGTATGGCCGACCCATATTAATGAATCTACCTGACACTTGGTATTAAAAGCATGAAAATTGGTACATATATCCTTCTTGATATGCTGATTAGTATTAGCATTGGAGGTGGTGCGAAGAATTTAGCATTTTCAAGATGGCCGCCAAATCCAATATGGCCTACCCATATTAATGAATCTTCTTGACACCTGGTAATAAAAGCATGAAAATCGGTACACATATCATTCTTGATATGCTGATAAATACTACCATTGGAGGCATTGCTAAAAATGCTGTATTTTCAAGATAGCCGCCACATCAATTATGGCCAACCCATATTAATGAAGCTACCTGACAGTTTGTAGTAAAGGCATGGAAATTTGTGCACAGTTACTTTTTTATATTTTGATTGATAAAAGAACTCGATACTTTGCAAAAAAGTTTACATTTCAAGATGGCTGACAAATCAAATATGGCAAACGCATTTTTATAAATCCTTCAGGCACTTTTAGTAAAACCATGGAAACTGGTCCACATTTACTTCTTGATGTGCTCATTAATATTAGAAATTGAGGCATTGTGGGAAAAAAAAACACTTGCAAAATGGCCAACTAAGATAGTGTTTATAAGAAATCACATATTTTTCTACAAAAATATTTTGGCATTGCATATAATTAACACTCACAAAATACCATTGACAATGATTAAACATTATTGGCATGTTATCAAATGAAGTGATGCATAAACGATACTCTACTCTACTGCATATGTTATGGTTTTGCCCAAACTGTGTCTGCCACCACCACAATAGATTATTTTCTGTAATGTGATAACTTTAGAATAGGTGCAAGAGTTTGCACCACCTCTTGTGTTCTACCACTCTATAATAGGTACATGAACTGATAAAGTGTTAAAGCCTTACACTTTGAAGATTGCTGACTTTGTTTGCATTATAGGTTGTGTGCAGATGGACAGATATGTATGAAATGTTCTATGCTTATACTCTTCAATAGGTACACTGATTGCATTCTTGAGGCCTCAAATAGGTAATACGGCAGTAGCGTTATGTACAAATCCAAGGCTTTTGAGGGGCTTGTGGGATGTACAGCACCTCTAGAGCTTAGTGATAACTGCATAGGCCTTGTACAAATTCCAAAAGGGCCAGGATTTCAAGATTGCTAGACAGAAAGTTCACTTGATTTGTTAATTCATGGACATTGTTATGATTGCTTACTTCAAAGAAACTAATAGTTGATGACTACTTCTAGCTGCACAAGGTTTTCAAACAAACTGCAATCCTGCACCCAATGCAAGTTGTATGGTATATCTTGCCTGGTTAACACAAGTTGATCTCACAAGTGAGATAATCTGGTGGTTATACAATTTCTCATAGTAAAGTTGTGATTTACGATTGCCCATGGCAGTTTATAGGTCGTTGAGAATGTGGTATTTGGCATATGTGTAGCCCATATCCAATCATGTTAGTTGTATCGATTCAAACAAACTGCAGCCATCGCCTTTACACCCCTACTAATTCTCCTGATTGCACCCCAAGATCTGGTACCCTCACTGAGGGATGGAATCCATGCTACATTTCAGATCAGAACAATTGTGTAAAGTAGTAGGATTTCACAGGCTATGGTATATCCATCATTTGCATTGACGTCACAATATTACGTAATCGATTTTGCTGGACGGCAGAAGTACACATTCGTACATAGGAATTATATGCAGACGAAGACAACTTTGACCATAAAATACCAAAGAAACACGTAGTTCTTGTATTTTTTTTAAACGGGATATGTACCTGGCGTTATCAGGCTAGGTTGGCCACGGTGGATGTGTTCAAATCATAGATTTATTCAAATGTATTCTGCTCCACTAGATGGCATAACCGGGACGGGCGGTACGAGAAACTGGGAGAAGAAGAGAAAGTTGTTGCTTGCTTCCAGCCATGAACTTACTCTGCCTGCGATATATTTTTTTTTATCCAGTGTTTATTTTCTTCAGTAAAGTTGTGAACTTAAACCAAACCTCTGCATTGGCAAAATAAGCACATTTATGCACCGTTTCTTCATTGGTGGCTGGGCACCGCGGCCAAGTATGTCTGGCTGCGGACTGTAGCGCCATATCCCTCTCTATATCCTTGTCGGCCATTCACTAGTTCTAATTCAAGTGCAATTAAGAACGACAGTTACAGACGATTAAACTATAATCTGCCATTAACAAGTTTATCAGTCCCCAGCAGGTTGTTGTGCACCACGTACCAATAAATATCATAAAGTCAGTCAACTTACATGTCTTCAAGTTCTCACAAGACGTCTTTGACATTTCTTCTCCAAACCCAAACTGATGGTTTTGCTGAGTAGGGCCTAAGCATTCTTCAGACTTCTAGAGCGATTTACTTACTTTTTACGTGCCTAAAGATACGCTTAATAGCCAAAACAAGTTATTTATGTATACATTTTACAATCCCCTAGTCCCTATAATTGTCTTTTTCTGTAAAAATGTACTACTGGCCCGGCGGCCGCGGTAATGTGATATAAAATGGCCGACAGGGATATGAGCGCGGGCCGCGGGGGAGAGGGAGGAGGGGGGAGAGAGATATCCCGCTACAGTCCGCAGCGAGACCCATCTCACCGCGGCTGCATCCTCTTCTTCGTGGCATGGCACAGGTAAGATAATGCTGCTAACCTAACTTACTAGGCTACAAGACGCACGGTACATTTTGTGTCAGGCATTTCGCAAAGTGGTGTTTTGAATAGCATATCTTTTCATCTCAGATGTATCTTGTAGGTTAACTTGAATTCTCTCGCTTCGTTTCATCCAAGTGGATTTCATTGTTGTTTCAGCCACGTCTTCACAATGTAGGTGAAATATAATTCTATATCTTATCTTCTGTTTACATATCCAATATGTTCATTTGTACTGTATTATTATTGACCACTTATGTTACCAGTCTATCACTGCTACCTGTCCTGTCTTGCACTTTCTGTCTGTCTGTAATTGTCAGTCCTGTCCTGGCATGGTAGAGAGAAAACGTCGTTTCCCTTGTATGACCATAAGTGACAATAAAAGCTGACTTGACATACTTCAATGTTTCAAATCGGTGTTGCATTACATTGCACATGTAGAAACACATAGGACAGAATGTCGGTTACATACTTTGATTAAATAATTTTGATTTGATTTGATTAAATACATCATTTGTAAAGATGACCTTCACAAGAGAAAGAAAAGCACAACAAACCTGTTATTTATCTTGTATTGTTTTTATTGTTTAGTAATTGCAGGTTCATCAGTCAGGTGGTCAGCACTCAAACTAAAACCATGCGTCATGGTGGCCAGGAATTGCATCCCAGCAGCACCGGTAAATACATGACTAGTAAGTTGGGATGAGTGTTATTTTCTGACATTTTACATCACATGTTAATTCAGACAATATTGCCAAGGGAGTTAATTATTCAGTACTGTACCAGTACATTACAATGCATGGCTAGATTCATTGACATAGCATGTGTGTCTTTTCTTTTTTTCTAATTAGATGGGGGAGCCAACATGAAGAGGTGTCCAGAGAGGCGTCTTCCTCTTTGGCTTTGCAGCAGCACCAGGACCTCACCATCAGTGATGCTGTTCATCCATCGGGCCTACCCTTACATTCCTCCCCTGATGCACTGATCACCTGTACCAGTTGTTGGAGTTTTCAGAAGGGCTCTAAATTAACTTTTTTTTATTCACTAGTAGCCAAAATGGCTAGTATGTTAATCTCCAAACATACCGGTACATTAAATAATGGGTCAAAGTGCCAAGTATGTTTTCTTTTCTACCAGCAAAACTTAATTTTCCCCAGCATTTGGCTGGTGAGCCCTGGTTGTCATTGATGGTGAGTAGCTGTGATAGTAAATAACTGAAATGATGAAGTCCTTCCAGACATGTCTTGCTTATTTTATTGTACTAATACAACAACGTAGAACATTTTCTGTGAAAGCCCAACTAGTCCAGCGGATGGGTGATTTGATCGTGCACTTTTGAGTAAAAGCATGAAAATCGGTACACATATCCTTCTTGATATGCTGATTAATATTAGCGTTGGAGGCGTCGCGAAAGATTATTCGTTTTCAAGATGGCCGCCAAATTCAATATGGCCGACCCATATTAATGAATCTACCTTACACTTTGTAGTAAAAGCATGAAAATTGGTACACATATCCTTCTTGATATGCTGATTAACATTAGCATTGGAGGCGTCATGAAAAATTAATCGTTTTCAAGATGGCCACCAAAACCAATATGGCCAATTCGTATTTATGAATCTACCTGTCTACCTAACACTTGGTAGTAAAGGCATGAAAATCGGTACACATATCCTTCTTGATATGCTGATTAAGTTAAGCGTGGGAGGCGTTGCGCAAAATTTATCGTTTTCAAGATGGCCGCCAAATCCAATAAGACCGACCCATATTAATGAATCTACCTGAGACTTGTTAGTAAAAGCATGAAAAACGGTCCACATATCCTTCTTGATATGCTGATTAACATTAGCATTGGAGGAGTCACAAAAAAATTATTGCTTTCAAGATGGCCGCCAAATCCAATATGACCAACCCATATTAATGAATCTACCTGACACTTGGTGGTAAAAGCATGAAAATCGGTACACATGTCCTTGATATGCTGATTAATATTAGCATTGGAGGCGTCGCGGGGAAAAAAAACATTGTTTTCAAGATGGCCGCCAAATCAAATATGGCCAGCCCATATTAACTACCTGGTAATTTGTGGTAAAAGCATGACAATTGGTACACATAGTTACTTTACATTAGATGCTTATTCATATTAGGGGCCATGAACAAAAATCAAATATGACTGACCCATATTACAATACAATACATTACAATGTGTATTTAAGTAGCACAGTATCACAACTATGAAGTTTACTCAAAACACTTTGAAGAAAGACATACACGCATACATAAACATTCACACACCAGCTGTGTGGGCAGACTGCCGTACGGCACCGGTTGTCACGCGACACACACGCACACGCACACGCACACGCACACACACATACACGCACACACACACACACGCACACACGCACACACACACATGCCAAATCTTCACATCATTATCATGGTCTAGAAATGAATCCTATACTGTACATGTAAACTTTTCACTCAAGTTATATTTTACATACCCTGAGTTGACTTTTTGATGGCCATCATGTTCCAACTGTGCCATTCACCATTTATTCAAAGTTTATGTCAATCTTTTAATTAGGCATTATTGGCAGTTTGATTGATGTTGGCCATAGTATCCATGATTTGCATGTGACGTCAAACGTTCTAGTGGACGGCTACTGGACGGCAAGAGTGCCGCATTGATGAATGGATTCCTATGGGACTCGCAACGTTTAGTAACTCATAACGTAACTTAGATCGCCGATAAACTAAACACCGTGAACACCCATTGTGCTGTTTGTTACAAAAACAGATAGGGTTACAACCCAGGCGTGACTTTTCACTGGATCTCAAAATAAAACGAGAAAGCTGAGGTGAATCGCGGCAACCAACTGGAAAACCATCAAACTAGCCTACTCAAGTAGCTGGATGAGCACCACGGTAAGTTTCTCATTTGCCATCCTTTGTATCATCATTTGTCTCTTAATTCGTGAACGCTAGTTAATTTAAGTCTAATGTGCAATTTCAGTGGCTTTTTCTGTGAGGTCAATGTAAGATGCTTTCCATGATTAACGTTAATTATCAGCATCATTACGCTATGATGATGGACGTATGCTAAGATATTGCAGGCTGTAACACGGAATTCATAAAGCTCTTGGTGAAATAGCAAGGCTATGACGTTCATACTGTTAAGGTTCAAATGTAAAAATAAACCATGTGTACATCTCTAGCGCTGATTTCCCAAGTAGTAGGCCTACTCTCCAGCATGATGCTGTCATGAAATGCCAATCACCTTATCCATGCTGGCCTATTTATAATGACATGCATAGGCCCAGTGTCGATGTTGTTAATATGAAGTCCACCACTTTGTTGTGTTGTCATCCAAATTGTCTGCCCTCTGAAATCAGTCACACACATCAGAGGCTTGGTTTGGGAGGTGGTATTACGATTGGAGGGTTGCAGGTTCAAATCCCATCCTACACCTCTCCCTTCACCTCCCATCCAGGCTGAAGTAGGCCTATGAGCTAGGCACCAAGCCCCATGCTGCAGGGACAATTCACTGTGAGTAACGAAGTTGCTTTGGATAAGTGTCAGCTAAGTGTTATCTTTCTGTTTCTCCAGATGAGAAGAGCGATGATCTGATGTCATGACACATTGGATGTATGGAAGAGCCAGAGGTCCAGCACACCAAGTCAAGTTTAGCCGATTTCAACCTCTTAATCACACCAACTCAATGTAGTAATCAGTTCATTCAATGGCTCAAAGACTTTATTTTAGACACAAAGTACAAATACATTTCAAGGTTTTGTAGGTGATGGGAGGGGACATGTACAATAGACGTGCAAGCACTTATTTATAATATTAATAAATGGTTATCTGAACTAGGCCTGTAATAGTCAACCCATTGATGCTGGATGCTGTGTACTCGTTGCATTGACCTAGGTGCCTGGAGCGACACAGCATTTAGGCATGACATATTAGATTTTTTTAGATTAAAAATGTGGGTATGTTAGAGCTGAATTAACATGTTCTAATGCAAGAGGATGGTCTTAGCTTTTAAAACTCATATCATGTCTGTATGTGCTTCAGAGACTTATTTAGTTATTTGGGTTTCCATGTCACCTGAGATATATATTTAGTGGAGACAATATATATAATTAGTTAGACTAGACTGAAGATTGACAGGCGGTCATGGGTAAGCGGTTAGAGCAGGGGTGTCAAACTCATTTTGGTCCGGTGACGGTTGCCAATGAATGAATGAAGTCAAGGAAATTTTGCATAGGATTATCAGTATTGCATTGCTTTCTACATATTCAACACACTTAAAACGTGATAGTACTGAACACTAATCCTCTGCTTTACGTTTTTTTTTTTTTTTTTTGCGATGATGTTACTAATGCGGCCCGCTTGAGGTCCACATGGGTTGTATGCGGCCCCCGGACCAAAATGAGTTTGACACCCCTGCTCTAACCACTTACCCATGACCGCCTGTCAATCTTCAGTCTAGTCTAACTAATTATATTGTCTCCACTAAATGTATATCTCAGGTGACATGGGTATACTGGTATGGGGATAGTGCTGTATGTAAATAATATTAACCCATTTCAGCCGGCACCAAAATGCCAGCTAATTGCCTATGCCCCTTTTAAGAAAGGTGTCCTCATCCTATAAAAAAAACCCAAATAACTAAATAAGTCTCTGAAGCACATACAGACATGATATGAGTTTTAAAAGCTAAGACCATCCTCTTGCATTAGAACATGTTAATTCAGCTCTAACATACCCACATTTTTAATCTAAAAAAATCTAATATGTCATGCCTAAATGCTGTGTCGCTCCAGGCACCTAGGTCAATGCAACGAGTACACAGCATCCAGCATCAATGGGTTGACTATTACAGGCCTAGTTCAGATAACCATTTATTAATATTATAAATAAGTGCTTGCACGTCTATTGTACATGTCCCCTCCCATCACCTACAAAACCTTGAAATGTATTTGTACTTTGTGTCTAAAATAAAGTCTTTGAGCCATTGAATGAACTGATTACTACATTGAGTTGGTGTGATTAAGAGGTTGAAATCGGCTAAACTTGACTTGGTGTGCTGGACCTCTGGCTCTTCCATACATCCAATGTGTCATGACATCAGATCATCGCTCTTCTCATCTGGAGAAACAGAAAGATAACACTTAGCTGACACTTATCCAAAGCAACTTCGTTACTCACAGTGAATTGTCCCTGCAGCATGGGGCTTGGTGCCTAGCTCATAGGCCTACTTCAGCCTGGATGGGAGGTGAAGGGAGAGGTGTAGGATGGGATTTGAACCTGCAACCCTCCAATCGTAATACCACCTCCCAAACCAAGCCTCTGATGTGTGTGACTGATTTCAGAGGGCAGACAATTTGGATGACAACACAACAAAGTGGTGGACTTCATATTAACAACATCGACACTGGGCCTATGCATGTCATTATAAATAGGCCAGCATGGATAAGGTGATTGGCATTTCATGACAGCATCATGCTGGAGAGTAGGCCTACTACTTGGGAAATCAGCGCTAGAGATGTACACATGGTTTATTTTTACATTTGAACCTTAACAGTATGAACGTCATAGCCTTGCTATTTCACCTAGAGCTTTATGAATTCCGCTTATGTTACAGCCTGCAATATCTTAGCATACGTCCATCATCATAGCGTAATGATGCTGATAATTAACGTTAATCATGGAAAGCATCTTACATTGACCTCACAGAAAAAGCCACTGAAATTGCACATTAGACTTAAATTAACTAGCGTTCACGAATTAAGAGACAAATGATGATACAAAGGATGGCAAATGAGAAACTTACCGTGGTGCTCATCCAGCTACTTGAGTAGGCTAGTTTGATGGTTTTCCAGTTGGTTGCCGCGATTCACCTCAGCTTTCTCGTTTTATTTTGAGATCCAGTGAAAAGTCACGCCTGGGTTGTAACCCTATCTGTTTTTGTAACAAACAGCACAATGGGTGTTCACGGTGTTTAGTTTATCGGCGATCTAAGTTACGTTATGAGTTACTAAACGTTGCGAGTCCCATAGGAATCCATTCATCAATGCGGCACTCTTGCCGTCCAGTAGCCGTCCACTAGAACGTTTGACGTCACATGCAAATCATGGATATGAAAAACATGTCACAATGGCCTTATCATTTCTTTTTTTTAAACTGTAAATACCGATATACAGCAGGTGGAGAAGAGACGAATAAATAGGCTAAAAAGCATACATCCTGTCGTTTAAGGCTTATATTGTGATTAATCATTTATTTAGTACTTGCTGCAGAGATCATGAATTTTGTTTTTAATTAGGCCTAATGTATTAGATAAAGTAAGCCAATGAATGAATAAATCAGTGAACAAATAAGAACAGTTCCTTGTCAGATGAGTACCGGATAATATTAACTCTTTATCTGATCATTAATTCTGGTTTTGTTTTGCTTTTTTACTATCAGCATATACTCAGAGAGTCATTTAAATGTAAATATGCATCTTGAGGGATTGATTAGTGGGTATGTTCAGATGAGCCATTTTCCACAGAAGTTAATAATTAACCCTTTAACGCATAACATGGGTCTAAATAGACCCGGCTGTGTTTACAATTTCTATTTCTTTGTAAGAATACAATTTTCTTATTCAGCACTCCATGAATTCCTCAATTGACTTGTTTTTGTCCCTTAGATGACTTAATTTATTTTTATGCATCATAACTTTTTGCGTGAAAACACTTTTTTGGTTACTACCCCTTTAACGCATAACATGGGTCTAAATAGACCCGCATTCATTTCCTATGTAATTTCATCACAAGCTTAATGTCTCTTAGCCATATTGAAAAAGGATTTTGATTCTTTTACTAAAAGTCCAACTTTTTTATCATTTATGGAGTATTAACTCCCAACATCAATACTTATTTTAAATACTTGATGGTTATTCTTTGATATAGAAGTCATTTTATATAACTATATGATATTTAGACACATGGGTCTAAATAGACCCGCATTCATTTCCTATGTAATTTCATCACAAGCTAAATGTCTCTTAGCCATATTGAAAAAGGATTTTGATTCTTTTACTAAAAGTCCAACTTTTTATCATTTATGGAGTATTAACTCCCAACATCAATACTTATTTTAAATTGTTGATGGTTATTCTTTGATATAGAAGTCATTTTATATAACTATATGATATTTAGACACATGGGTCTAAATAGACCCGCATTCATTTCCTATGTAATTTCATCACAAGCTTAATGTCTCTTAGCCATATTGAGAAAGGATTTTGATTCTTTTACTAAAAATTCAACTTTTTGTCATTTATGGAGTATTAACTCCCAACATTAATACTTAATTCAAATACTTTATGGTTATTCTTTGAAATAGACATCTTTTTATACAATTAATGATCCGCATTAATTTTGTATATACACTGTGTGCAGAATTATTAGGCAAACATGTTTTTTGACCATATTGTCTTTTTTATGCTTATTTTCCAACAGGAATCTATATGAACTTGAAAACCTATCGGATTTAAGCATTCCAGGCCATCTAACAAACTAGAGGGATGTGGCTGTCGTGAAATTGGCAAGACGTTGGTCACTTTACCACAGAATTATGAAATGCATCATTACAAAGTCATCAGTCTCGTAAGAAATGTCACTGCCAAAAATTGAGAAGAATTTAAGGTGGAGCTACAAAAAAGTATTACCCTGCAGTCCTATAATATTACACAACAGAAACCTACACCAAGTGTTCAGAAGAACAGGGCATTGAGCACTCAGAGATATGACCAAGGTAAGAAGGGATGACACTAGACAAGTTAATTAAGTCAAGACTGAGTCAAAAATACCTGGGGACAGAGTTTTCAAAGTTAGGCCTATTATGGACTTGAGAAAGTGACTCTTGACAGACAGGGTGGATGAGCCCATGGCTGGATCATTGAGAGGAAGACATTTGCATCTTTTGAAGACCATGGTATTTATGCTGTACTTTGCTGGCATTTGAGTGGAACTCAGGAACTCATGTAAGTGTGCACATTGCTGATCTAGCCATAGACTCATCTACCTGGTCCATTAACAGTCACCTTCACTAGTTCATAAAACCATTGAAAAAACTGTCTAAAGACATTTCTTGACCCAGTCTTGACTTAAGTTTCTTGTTGAGTGGTCTTCAGGTTTCAGCCTCTTTTACCTTGGCCACATCTCTGAGTGCTGAATACAATGTTCTTGTGGACACTCAATGTAGGTTTCAGTTCTGGAATATAACAGCACTGCAGGTAATCTGGCAGTGACTTTGTGAGCTCATGTCATGTGACACTGATGGCTTTGTAACAGTGCTTTAGACGGATGTGACCAATATTTCAAGACAGCCACACCCCTCTGGAAGACATCAACATTGTTTATAGTATTTTTGGAGTTTGTTAGATGTCTTTTGTGGCATATTTTCCCATAGGAAAGCAAAGTTGCCTAACAATTATGCACATTAATTATGCCCTGATATAGGCTATTGGGCTCCTCCGATCACACCGTCTCTTATTACACAAATATGCATGACCTGGAATGCTTAAATCCAATAGGTCAGCAGTGGTCAACAATGGTCAAAAACTGTCCGCAGTTTATTTGTTCCTGACTGGAATCCTTTTAAATATATTTTAGTTCCTAACGTGAAACACTTCAGACTTAGGATATGTCTGCAATAATGGGGGGAATTATTTGTGTGTTTATTTATATAAGATACAAAAATAACACTCATTTTGTGCATTAAAAACAGCCTAAATCACAACTTTTAATCCATTAGCTATTAAAATACATTAATTGTGGAAGTTATTATAGTGAAAGATTTAGACTTCCATTAGAAATGAATGCGGGCCATTTTCGATCCACGTCTAGAAATTAGTGATTTAATTACAAATTCATGTTTATTTGTAAAATAAAAATATAAGAACATTTTAAAAAATACTTTTTTTGAATTAAGGACCACCTATGTAATTACTTTTAGAAGAATTATGGGATAAAATGTATTGGTTTTAGAAGTTGTGTGAGAGAATACATGATTAATGCTCAGAAATACATTGGAAATGAATGCGGGTCTATTTAGACCCATGTTATGCGTTAGTGTGAGTCCAATGGCTCATGCATTAAAGGGTTAATGACACTGATTATCTGCAGTGAATTTCTCTCTGCCTCTCTTGTATTGCAATAGGAGCCAGCTTTTTCCCCGTTCCATGTGCATATGCATACTATGTGACTTGCATGAGACTAGAGTTGTATGAAGTACAAATAGAAGTACAGTTACTGACGTAACTACAACACCAGTAGTATGATATTACATAGTTGCAGGGCCTTTCCTGAAGTCAGATTTTGGCATATTTTTAGTATGTTGTTAAGTACATCGGATACTACTGTAAACCACTGAGAAACCTTTTGTTAGAATTTTTTGGGGTTAAGTTTTAAATGCACTTGACTATATCATCATACTACTATAATTGTAATCACATTTGTACTAGTACTTCTATCTCTACTTTATACAACTCTGCATGGGACTATCCAGGTGTTTTTACCTGGACCGTGCAAGGAGCACCTACAACAAGTGCTGCATCAGTGTCTCCTACTGTATTCGTTTTTTCTCATTTCCCTGATTTTTCACAATTGTTTTGACCTTTGATGTCATAGACAAATTGGAGAGAAAGAATGAGTAAAACGCATATCTGAGGGAAATTTT
>NW_026945781.1:0-2500 GCF_034702125.1 Engraulis encrasicolus
GGGCGGATGGAGAGACGCAGCAAGTCGTATCGGAAGCTTAGACGGAGGCTCAGTTGTATCCCTCGGGGCAAAGGTCCAGGTGGCCAAAGTCCATTCCCATACCGGGAGTCGAACCCGGGCCGCCTGGGTGAAAACCAGGAATCCTAACCGCTAGACCATATGGGACCCTTGTCTTGACGAGGAAGCACAGGCTCCTCAGAGTCCTGACACAATCCAACGAGCACTTGCACACCAGTTCATCGAGGGTAGTGAATGCCTGCTGCTTCCAGACAGTAGTAGAGTAGAGTAGAGTAGAGTAACTTTATTGATCCCCAGGGGGAAATTCAGGTATCCAGTAGCTTACATAAATACACAAATACACAAAAGCCCACATGGACATTTCAAGACAAAAATAAACACAGGAATAGTCATCAGGGTGGGGAAAATAAAATAAAATAATAGAGATAAATGTAGAAAAGGTAATTGTGCAAAAAGACATTCTGTGAGTTGGGATAGACCAAAGCAGAAAAAAACATACTCTGTCAGTTAAGGTAGACAACAAGTGTTGATGGATACATCTATGATATTGTATAGTATGTAGAAGTAGGCAGTGTACAGAGTATGATAGGGGTTGAACATTCTTACAATGTCACAGTAAAGTACAGGTAAGTGTTTTAGGCAAGCACACACACACACACACACACACACACACACACACACACACACACACACACACACACACACACACACACACACACACACACACACACACACACACACACACACACACACACAAAGAGGTTCCACAGTAACTGGGCCAGCTCCGACAGATCACAGTCTTTGCTTGTGGTAAGCAGGAAAAACAAGTATGTCCAGTGGTCAAGGGTCAAAAGTTCCTTAGTGCAGTTATTGGACAGCACACGCACACACACGCACACACGCACACACACACACACACACACACACACACACACACACACACACACACACACACACACACACACACACACACACACACACACACACACACACACACACACACACACACACACACACCACACACACACACACACACACCAAGAGATTTCCCGGGCTGGGCCAGCTCTGGCATCTCAGGCAGTCCAGTCCCCTATGATGATGTTCTTCTTAGTGTCCTTCTGTGTGTTGTTAAACAGCTGAATTGCCCATGGGACAAAGGACTTCCTTAGTCTGTCAGTCCTGCAGGTGAAAGCACAGAGTCTGTGGCTGAACAGACTCAGTTGGTTAGTGAAGGTGGCGTTAAGGGGGTGATGCTGATTGTCCATAATAGAGTCTAGTCTGCTCAGTGTTCTGCTCTCGGTTATTGAGGTGAGTGTCTCCAGTTCCATGCCCACCACTGATCCCGCCTTCCTCACCAGTCTGTCAAGGCGTCCAGCATCTCTCTTCCTGATGCTTCCTCCCCAGCACGTCGCAGCAAAGAAGAGCACGCTGGCCATGACAGACTGGTAGAACATAAGCAGAAGTCGGCTGCAGACATTGAAGGACCTCAGCCTTCTGAGGAAATAGAGCCTGCTTTGGCCTTTCCTGTAGAGTGCATCTGAGTTTGTGGACCAGTCCAGTTTATTGTCGAGGTGCACTCCTAGGTACTTGTAAGTGCTGACAGTCTCCACTTTCTCTCCCCCAATAGAGACAGGCACCAAGGGTGGGATGGAGCGCCTGAAATCAACTACCATTTCCTTGGTTTTGGTGGTGTTCAGGTGCAGCTGATTGTTTTGACACCATCCCACAAAGTCGTCAACCAGTCCCCTGTACTCCTCCTGACCATCTCTGATACACCCCACAATTGCAGTGTCGTCTGAGAACTTCTGCATGTGGCATGTCGCAGAGTTGTAGCTGAAGTCTGTCGTATACAGAGTGAACAGTACGGGGGAAAGCACCGTTCCTTGTGGCGCTCCTGTGCTGCTCACCACTGTCTCAGATGTGATGTCACCCATCCTTACAAACTGGGGTCGTTCCGTGAGGTAGTCAGTGATCCAGGTCACCAGGCCAGGCTCCACTCCCATCTGCAGTGGTTGAATAGTGTTGAAAGCGCTGGAGAAATCAAAAAACATGATTCTCACAGCACAGCCACCCTTGTCCAAGTGAGAATGTATCCTGTGGAGGAGATACAGGATAGCATCCTCCACTCCCACGTTCTCTTGGTAGGCAAACTGCAGAGGATCCAGTGCGTGTCGTACCTGGGGCTTGAGGTGGTAGCGCAGCAGCACCCGTTCGAATGTTTTCATTAGATGTGAGGTGAGGGCAACCGGTCTGTAATCGTTGAGTTCCTTGGGGTGTGCTTTCTTTGGGACGGGCGAACGTGATAACCACTACACTATGGAAACAGCCAAAGACGAGCAGGCTAAACGAAAGACGACTTATCGAGAATCACGACGCCAGACACGATACCGGATCATACCCACCGGACGGAGCGCTGTGAAACAGGTCGCCTGAAAGAAGTGTCCTTTGAAGGGACGACGTGAAAAACTCTGCCACCTTGACA
>NW_026945781.1:12500-15000 GCF_034702125.1 Engraulis encrasicolus
TTTTACCACGACACGATCATGAAATATGTTGTATTTACCCCATACAAGTTACACACTGGGCCAATAAGTATGTTGTAAACAACGATTTTTTCCTGTGGTGTGTTGTGCACGTCTGTGTGAACTGAACTGTCATTAGTGTTTCTTCATGACAAGGTGAATAGAATAGCAGCCTGTGCAATCATCATAGAGATGCAATGATATTCAAAGCTTCAATAGTGCACACAAAAACAAACAGAGGGTGTACAGTAGGCCACATTTGCACAGTGGTGGCCCCAACACAGAGTCTGGAGGTACACAGACAAATATCTTAACAGGCTTGGGAATATGGTAGCCAGAGTGATGGAGGTAGACATGGAAATTGCAGACAACTATGTTCAGTATGTAGGTGGGCTTTTTATGTATCATAAACCCTGTATCTCTCGTGTGTGTGTGTGTGTGTGTGTGTGTGTGTGTGTGTGTGTGTGTGTGTGTGTGTGTGTGTGTGTGTGTGTGTGTGTGTGTGTGTGTGTGTGTGTGTGTGTGTGGAATCTGTCAAGTCACACCTTTTTGATGTTTTATATTTTCTATGGTGAAGACCAATCAACATCAGGACAAAGACAGCACCATGTCTCTCGAGCAGAACCTCCTACCCTGCTTGTCCATCCTCAATCTTCATTCTTCCTACTGTGCACACGTTTCTAGGTAAGGTCAACTGCAAAAAAAAAAACATTGACTCAAGGCAAAAGATGGAATTCTGTGTGTGTGTATATATACATATATGTGTGTGTGTGTGTGTGTGTGTGTGTGTGTGTGTGTGTGTGTGTGTGTGTGTGTGTGTGTGTGTGTGTGTGTGTGTGTGTGTGTGTGTGTGTGTGTGTGTGTGTGTGTGTCATAGAACCAAGACAGTGGCAGTGTATGTCTGTCTGCCTTTGGTTAAGGGTATCCTATGGTGTCATTTAACATTATTATTTTTTTCTGACAGATACAGAGGCAGTTTTCAGAAGGAGGGTTGATGTCACCACTGACATTTTGCACACAGTGGTAAGTAAATCACTGAACCTAAAACTGTGTGCTTTGTCCTACACTGGACCAACACGTATTTCATACAGTCATTTCTTCCTGTGCTGCTGTGTTTTGTATATCTTGCAAAAAAAGCACACCATTGACTTAAGGCAAAAGATGGAAAGGCGTGTGCGTGTGTGTGTCTGTCATACAGCCAAGAGAGTGGTAGTGTCTGTCTGTCTGTCTGTAGTTAGGGGTGCACACAGACAGACAGGATGTACAGTAGGCCACAGCTGCACAGCACAGTGGTGACCCCAGTACAGGACAGACGTGTCTTGTCTTTGTCATTAAAGTGATGGGGCTGATTTTTAATGTGCCATATAACCTAATCTTTCCTGTTGTGTGTGTGTGTGTGTGTGTGTGTGTGTGTGTGTGTGTGTGTGCGTGCGCGCATGTATGCGTGCGAATGTGTGCACACAGGTGTAAGAGATTCTTCCTTCTCAGAGTCGTAATTGGGTTGATGATCTACATGATGGTGATGGACCAGGACAGCTCCGGACCCCCTGACTGGCAGCTCCATCCTCAACCTGCCTTCTTGCCCTTCACACATGTGCAGGTAAGGCATTTAAAAAAAAAATCCATTCACTTAAGGCAAAGGTTGGGGAAGAGGAGTGTGAGAGAGAGAGAGAGAGAACGAGAGCACCAGGTCATTCTACATGTGAACTTTAAAGTGTGTGTGTGTCATAGAAGCAAGAGAGTGGAAGGGTGTGTCTGTCTGCCTTTGGTTAAGGAGATCTTATTGTGTCATTTAACATTATATTGTGTTTCTGACAGGTACAGAGGCAGTTTTCAGAAGGGTTGATGTCACAGCCAACATTTTGTGAAGGAGAGTTCCACCTACGGTGAACACAGAAACTTGCACGCAGTGGTGAGTAAATTACTGAATCTAAAACCGTGTTTTGTTCTGTATTTCATACTGTAATTTCTTTCTGTGTTGTATTTTGCATTGTGTTTATTTATGTCAGACATGGTGTATAAAGGATATCAGATTCAGAACACTTGCACAGTAATGGTGTGCTGCACTAAAATGATGGGTGTGATTTTTATGTAATGCATTCTATGTGTCTCTTTTTTGTCTGTGTCTGTGTGCTCGCGTGCAGATGAAAGCAGTCGTTCCTGTTCAGCATTGATGTGCCCGTAATGGGTCTGATGAGCCACATGATGATGGTGATGGACAACCAGCATCAGGACCAGGGCGGCTCCATGCCTCACGAGGACAACCTTGTGTCTTGCCTGTCCATCCTCAACCTCGCATCTTCCTGCTCTTCACACATGTGCAGGTAAGGCCAACCTCTAAAAGACACACTTGACCCCAGGCAAAGGGGTGTGTGTGTGTGTGTGCGCACGCGCCATACCATATTCTCTGTCTGTGTGTGTGTGTGTGCGCGCCCGCGCCAAACTGTCAATCTGTGTGTGGGCACGCCAAACTGTCTGTCTGTATGTGTGCGCGCGTGTGTGT
>NW_026945781.1:25000-33172 GCF_034702125.1 Engraulis encrasicolus
AGTGACTCCTTGTAAGTTCTACATCTAGACGCCAAGAAGGTGTTTCAATTGTTTAAAGAGACGGTTTTATTCCAGTGTTCCATCAAACTTAAAGTTTCTTCAGTTCCAATGTTCATCAATACATTTCCAAGTTTCCAACAAAAAATACCGTCCAAAAACAACATAAAAATGCGATATTGAAAACGGTTTCCTGCTGGCGTCTTTGTCTTTCCAAAAGCCTAATGCTCCATGCTCAATGCTCAATGCTCAAAGTGAGCTCTTTGTTCCAAAGAAAAGCTGCCTGATTATTCACCTGGGCCAATTAAGCACCCAGGTGGATCATCAGCCAGGCTACCAAATTGAAGGTGCAGGGACAATTTACGCCAGCAGGTGTCACAATTCCAAAAACCAAATGTCAACAAACCAAAAGTCAAGTAAAAAATGAAATACCAAATCAAACACAAAAATGGCTCCTACACATCACCCCCCTTATTGCTACTGGCTAAGGACAGGTACAATAACAACCAAATAAAAAATATGGAGCCATGTATACATACGTCAATTCAATCATCATTCACATCAGTCATAATTCACATCATTCACAATGACATCAAAAGTGTAAAGTTTTTTTGTTTTTTTTTGTGATTTTCATTTTCATTTCAGTGCTCAGTTCATAGAGTCCATTTGCCATTACAGGCATTGCTCATTCAAGAGTCCATAAGTGGTGTATGTTGTGCTTAGTGTCTGTGTATGGATACGACGCTTGTGTGTGCACGGAATGGATCTTCGGAGGTCCATGGTCCATGTGCGCATGTGAAGCCTAGAATGTTCAGTGTAAGTGAAAAGCAAGCATCATCATCATCATCATCATCATAGAAAGCACAGTCATTCAAAGTACCTCGTTAGATCATATCACAATCATACCAAAATCATATTTACATGTCATTCTCCAACAACAGACAGACCTTTGTAATTGGTCTCTCTAAGACACTTGTTTGGGTTTTCAGTGTTACACTACGTACCACCCCTTTTGAATCTTTCTTTGTGTCAATAACCCTCCCCAACATCCAAGATGCCCTAGGGGCAGTAGGGTCAGAAATTAAAACAACATCCCCACTCATGTAATTACGTTTAGTTCTCAACCATTTTTGCCTTTCTTGTAAGGTTGGAAGATATTCCCTAACCCATCGTTTCCAGAATGCATCGGCTAAGTATTGTACTTGTTTCCATCTGCGTTTACTGTACGTGTCTGATTTCTGGAACAGACCAGGAGATAGTGTGGGCTGACCTTTAAGGAGTAAAAGGTGGTTAGGGGTCAAGGGTTCAAGGTCATCAGGGCTATCAGAGACGGTGGTAAGTGGGCGACTATTAATGATTGCTTCTACTTCACAAAGGAAAGTATGAAGGGACTCGTCATCTAGTGTTTGGCCTTTGGTTACGGCCAGGAGTGTTTGCTTTACTTGCTTGATTAATCTTTCCCATACCCCCCCATGATGCGAGGCGGCAGGTGGGTTGTAGATCCATTCTATGCCCTTTTGCTGTAGAGCTGCTTGTAGTTTGTGACTTTTGTTCCACTCCTTAATGGCATTCTTGAGTTCACGGTCAGCTGATACCAGATTTGTTCCATTATCTGATCTGATCTGTTGTACCTGACCTCTCCTGCTCACGAACCTACGAATAGCATGGATGCATGAGTCAGTGTCAAGTGAGTTGGCTACTTCTAGATGAACGGCTCTGGTGGTGAGGCATGTGAAAAGAACACCATATCTCTTAACTTCACTTCGTCCCTTTTTCACTATTATTGGGCCAAAGTAATCTGCACCAACATAAGTAAAGGGTGGTGAATCAGGTGTCACTCTCTCTTTTGGCAGATCTGCCATCTTTTGCTCTCCTAAGAGTGCATGTTGTTTTCTGCAGAACACACACTCGGATCTGATCTTTCTGGCCAGAGCGTTTGCTGCTGGTATCCAGTAATGCTGTCTCAATTTGGCCAACATGTGATTCCTTCCACAGTGTCCTAGTTGTTCATGAATGTGTCTCAGGACAAGTTTGGAAATGTGGTGGTGCTTGGGAAGAATCACAGGGTGTTTTTGAGTTTCTGGGATAGCCATTCTGCTCAGTCTCCCTCCAGTATGGAGGAGTCCATCCTGCATGAAAGGGTCCAGTTTGCAAATTGTGCTATGTTTACTAACATGTGTGTTTCCCTTCTGCAAGGTTTCCATTTCGGTTGGGTAACTTTCTCTCTGAGCAGATTGAATGATGGCCTGTTCTGCAGCCTTTAACTCATCCAAGGTAAGTTGTGCATTCGTACATTTCGTTCCAGTTCTCATTTTGTCCTTCCTTTTCCGTGGTTTCTTGTCATCAGAATCAATATTCAGCATCTCCTTTCTTTTCTGACTGAGGTTCAGGAGCACACTTTTCAGTCTAAGCATCCATGCCACTGCTCTTATGAGCTTACTCCAATTTGAGTGGTACTGTATGAAGTTGTGGGTTGGGTTCTGGTTAGTTGTGGTTGCCATGACTACAACATCTCTCTTCACCTCAGCATCACCATCAAATGTCTGCATGTCAATGTCAGACTTTGGCCATTCAGAATTTTGCTTCCTGAGAAAGTGTGGGCCACTAAGCCATGTGGTGGACTGGGTGAGTGCACTGGCTTTACACCCACGAGATGCACAGTCTGCTGGGTTGAGCTTTGTCTCAATGTATCTCCATTGTTTTACTTCAGTCATTTCTCTTATTGTGTGCACCCTATTGGCCACAAACGTTTTGTACCTTTTGTTTTCATTTCTTATGTATTTTAGCACTGCTGTGCTATCGGTCCAGAAGACTGAACTTTCCAGAGTGAGCTGCAACTCTGTTCTGAGTAGCTTATCTACCCTAACTGCGAGCATTGCAGCAGTAAGCTCCAGTCTTGGCATGGTCATTTGTTTCAGGGGTGCTACACGTGATTTCCCCATTACAAAGGAGATGTGTACTTCCTGTTCAGCATTCTCAAGACGGAGGTAGGAGACAACCATATCCGCTTTCTGAGGCATCACTGAAGTGGTGTAATTGTGCAGATGTTACCTGACCAAACTGCGCAGGCTTCATGCACCTGGTGACTGCAAGCTCTCCAATGTGTCTCAGTCCAGTCAGCCACTCCTGCCACATCTGCACATGGTGCTCTGGTAGTTCTTTATCCCAGGCATGGTTTTGTTTGCACAGGTCCTGCAGGATGTTTTTAGCTGTAAGGACAAATGGACAGATGAGGCCAAGAGGATCATACACAGATGCGATTACAGACAGTATACCTCTCCTGGTGTGTGGCTGATTCTTAAGGCTCACAGCAAAGGTAAGTTCATCCCTTTCCACACACCACTGGATTCCAAGACTTCTTTCCACAGGCAATTCACTCTTTTCCAGGTCAAGATCTTTCACTTGCTGTGCTCTGTCTGCCTGTGGGATGGACATAAGAACAGTTCGGTTATTGCATATCCATTTGTGCAAGCGGAAGCCTCCCATTGCACATGCAGTTTCTAGTTCCTTGTACAAGGACATTGCATCGTTCTCGGTTGCCACTGACTTTAAGCAGTCATCGACGTAAAAATTAGACTTAATCGTCTCCATTGCTTCCACAGAGAATTGATTTTTGAAGTCCTCTGCTGTTTGTCTGAGTGCGAAACTGGCACAGCTTGGTGAAGATGTTGCACCAAATATGTGCACGGTCATTCTATATTGTCTGAGTGGTTGACTTGTGTCACCATTTGGCCACCAGAGAAAACGCAAGAGGTTGACATGTTTCTCAGCTACCCTCACCTGGTGGAACATGCTTGCTATGTCCGCCATTAATGCAACTGGCTCTTGGCGGAAGCGCAGGAGAACACCTACCAGGTTGCTAGTGAGGTTTGGACCTTGAATGAGAGCACTGTTCAAAGATGTTCCTTGAAATGATGCAGAGCAGTCGAAAACTACACGCAAAGTGCCCTTTTTTGGGTGATGTACAGCATGGTGTGGAAGAAACCAGACTGTTCCACTCTCCTTGTTCAGCTCATCATCTGGGACCATTTCCGCATAGCCACTTTCGATCACTCCCTGTAGGAAGGCTGTGTATTCTGCATGATATTCTGCATTTCTTTCTAATTTTCTTTTCAGGGAGAGAACACGTTGCTGTGCCTGTTGGTAATTGTTTGGCATGTTTACATTCTCCTCCTTCAAAGGTAAAGGTAAGTAGTAATGACCATTTTTCCATTCTTTTGATTTTTCCATAATTGACATGAATTGTTTGTCTGCTATTGACATTTCTGTTTTCTCTTCAGATTCTTTCTCTGGGAAATCGTGATGGTATTGTTTTACCAACAACTCATTCAAGTTGGCCACTGAAATGCGATTCACTACCGCTGCACATGCATGGCTGCCTTTGAGGTCACATGTGCTTTCTTGCATGAGTCCACCGATTACCCATCCTAGGGGGCATTTAACGGCATACGGACCATTTCCTCTGCTGTTAATGACTTTCCAGGGTTCCAGAAGTTTGGCAGCATTTGTTCCAATTAACAATTCTATGTCGGCATCCAGTTGTGGCAGTTTGACTTCTTGTAAGTATGGCCATTTCTGTACTGACTCCTGACTGGGTATGTGCTGTTTTGACACTGGCAATTTTGGTTGTGTGTAAACATCTGGGAGCTTGTGAAACTTGTGATCCTCCATACTGCTGACCTCCAGGCCATTGACTACACTGCTGCTAACTGCCTTCTCCTGTCCCATTGTTCGCAGTAGAATTGTGCAGTTTTTTCCACAGGTGTTTAGCTTTCTTTTCAGGGAATCAGTGCAGAACGTGGAGGAGCTTCCGGGATCTAGAAAGGCGTAAGTATGTACAAATTGTTCTGAATTGACAACTTTAACCTTTACAGGGACTATGGCTAGTGTGCATTGTGACTCACTGTCCTGCAGGTGGTCCCTTTCCACAGACACCAGTGCACTTGTTGCAGGTAAGGCATGATCAGCTTGTCCGTCATCCTTTGGCTTTCCTGTGTGGATATGCAGAACAGTTGGGTGAGATAATGAACATTTGTCACAGGTCATTCTATTGGAGCATGTCTTACTCATGTGTCCCTTCTCCAAGCATCCGAAGCACATTCCATTTGTTTTTAAGAATTGTATTCTTTCGTTGTTTTGTTTTCTTGCAAACAGTTGACAGTTTTGAAATGCATGATTCTTTCCACAGAATAAACATGGTTTGTCAAATGCACTCTTGTTTGTTTTTTGTTTATGTCCAGTTGTGTCATTGTTGTTGGCAAGTACATGATCAACAGTAGTTGCAAAGCTGGATCTGGCATTGGGTCTGCTGCTCACAGTTTGTTTTGTTTTAGGGGCCCTTTTGGCATCCACTGTGCCACTTATGTCTCCAAAGACCGGGTCTAGCATTGCCCTGCACTGCTTGTCAACGAAGTCCACTAGGTCTTTGTATGTCACTTGTTGGTCTTTGTCATGTAAGGCACACACATGTCCACGCCACCTGTCTCTCAGTCTGTAGGGGAGTTTAGACACCAATTGTCTGAGGTTGGTGGAATTCTCTAATTCCTTTAGGCCATCTACATCCTGCATGGTATGATAGCAGCTGTTTAAAAACAGAGCATAAGACCTCAGCCCATTGCCATCTTCAGGTTTTATGACTGGCCAATTTAATGCCTTGGTCATGAAAGCAGATGCTATCTTGTGGCGGTTGCCAAATTGTTTTTCAAGTTGCTTTTTTGCTTCTTTGAAGCCTACTTTTGGGTCCATGTGCAAGAAACTGCTTACAAGATCTCTAGGTTGGCCCTTGGTATATTGCTGCAGGTAGTAAAGACGATCTGCCAGACTAGTTGTGTGTCTTTCTACACACTGTTCAAATGCCTTGATGAAGGTTCTGAATTCAAGTGCATTTCCATCAAAAATTGGCACATTCCTATCTGGCAACAAAGACAGTGTTTGCTGTTTAACAAGTAATTCTGTTATTTCTGTTTGTCTTTTCAAAACATCAGCAATTTGGTTGTTGCCATCAGCAGTAGGAACAGACTGTACATTGGCTGTTTGGCTTTGCGGAGTTATTGGTGTCTGCGCTGGTTGTTTCACTGGCCTCTGCGCTGTTGTGGGTATTTTATATTCGGTTGGTGTATCATATTGATAGCCGCCAATCAGTGAGCGCCTTTCCTCTGACTCACGCAATGCTTTTGCCCTTGCTTCTGCTGCAGCCAACTCTGATTCCATGTCAAGTTTTTCTCTGCGCGCTTTTAATTTGGCCTCTTCAATATCCAATTCAAATTTTTCATTCAGCGCTTTATTTTTTGCTTTCAATGCTGCGCAGTCTGCCTCAGCGCGTTGCCAGTCTTCCACTACAGGCTGCGCGTCAGGCCGTCTGAACGCAACACTCTCATGTTCGCTAGGGGCTTTGCTCTTTTCCTTTTGACCAGTTTGAGATGCACTATCCTCTGGGACTACCAGATTTTCTTGCTCCTCTGCTTCTTCCTGTAATGCTTCATGCACCTCATCACTGCTCATTGCCCATTGCGTTACGCCTTCCAGAAATGTGCTGAAACAGGTAGCTTTCGGGATAAACCAATCAACTTGATCAGCCTCTCTCTCGTATTCATCTTTCATCAAACTTTGCACTGTGGCCTGTAATTCTTTAAACTCATTAAAGCTTCTTTCAAAAATGTCAATTTGCTTTAGCACATTTTCCTTTTCTTCTCCAGCAGTAATTAAAGTGTTAATTTCATTTTTTTTCCTTGTCAGGTATCCAAGTTTTCCTCTTCGGCTGCCTATTAGCTGTATAAGTTTCCTTTCAGCTTCCATGTTCTGCTGTTCTATTAAGTTCTGTTCCTCTGTGTTCGGTTCCTCTTCTACTGGATCAGCCATTTTCAATTCAAACTCAAAAATGTATTTCACGTTATAAAAAAGTCTTCAGTCTCACACACAAAAATTGGCAACGTTCCAAACTTAAAGCGCAAAGTCTTTGCGAGCGCGGCGGCCCGTGTGTAGTGCTTTTTTATACTCACTCCACCGGTGCAAATTATGAGTGCAGTCTTTGCCTTTGAAGAGGATATCCAAAAGAAAGAATGAATAAACTATTTGCAGTCCAGTTCTGATAAAGTCAATGAATCCAATCTTCCAAAACAGGGCAGTAATTCCAGTAGTTCCAACGAAAAAGTTCATGTATCCAAGTTCCAATCCAAACGAAAGAGCGTTTCCAAATTGTCCAATGCAGTCGTTTTCAAACTATGTAGTGACTCCTTGTAAGTTCTACATCTAGACGCCAAGAAGGTGTTTCAATTGTTTAAAGAGACGGTTTTATTCCAGTGTTCCATCAAACTTAAAAGTTTCTTCAGTTTCCAACGTTCATCAATGCATTTCCAGGTTCCCAACAAGAAACACTGTCCAAAAAAAACATAAAAAAATGCTACATTGAAAGCAGTTTCCTGCTGGCGTCTTTGTCTTTCCAAAAGCCTAATGCTCCATGCTCAATGCTCAAAGTGAGCTCTTTGTTCCAAAGAAAAGCTGCCTGATTATTCACCTGGGCCAATTAAGCACCCAGGTGGATCATCAGCCAGGCTACCAAATCTGAGGTGCAGGGACAATTTACGCCAGCAGGTGTCACAATTCCAAAAACCAAATGTCAACAAACCAAAAGTCAAGTAAAAAATGAAATACCAAATCAAACACAAAAATGGCTCCTACAGGTCTGCTACCTTGACATGAAAACGCATTAGAAAGCCTTGCCGCTGGGGGTTTTGTTCGAGAAGGGTGGATGGAGAGACGCAGCAAGTCGTATCGGAAGCTTAGACGGAGGCTCAGTTGTATCCCTCGGGGCAAAGGTCCAGGTGGCCAAAGTCCATTCCCATACCGGGAGTCGAACCCGGGCCGCCTGGGTGAAAACCAGGAATCCTAACCGCTAGACCATATGGGACCCTTGTCTTGACGAGGAAGCACAGGCTCCCGAGAGTCCTGACACAATCCAACGAGCACTTGCACACCAGTTCATCGAGGGTAGTGAATGCCTGCTGCTTCCAGACAGTATCGAACCAGGGACCTTTGACGTGTGCGACTAACGTGATAACCACTACGCTACGGAATCTTCGGTCTGCCGTAGAGGTCCTGATTGGCAATGGCCGTCTTTCTCGACGATTGAACATACAGAGTGGCCCACATACTGCAGCCCACTTAGCACAAAGGACT
>NW_026945782.1:0-2500 GCF_034702125.1 Engraulis encrasicolus
GCGGGAAAACACACTTTGTACACACACACTGATGTAATGGACCCCAAGCTCTCATCACACCATCTGTGTGTGTGTGTGTGTGTGTGTGTGTGTGTGTGTGCGCGTGAGCGTGTGCGTGTGCGTGTGCCTGTGCGCGTGTTTGTGTCTGTGTCTGTGCGTGTCTTGCGCGTCTGCGCGCGTCTGTGCGTGCGCGTCTGTGCGTGCGCGTCTGTGCGTGCGCGTCTGTGCGTGTGTGTCTGTGCGTGCGCATCTGTGTGTGTGTGTCTGTGATGAGCAAACCCAATAGTCCCTCAGTGTATACAATGTCTGGCCTGGTATTTGTCTGTGTGTGTTAGAGACAGAGAAAGAGACAGAGAGAGGCAGAAAGAGAGAGAGAGAGCATGAAAGAAACGGAGACGGAAAGAGAGGCAGAGAGAAAGATACATAGAGAGGAGATTTGACATTTGAAAGATACAAAGAGATAGTGTGGGAGCCTATGTATTTCTGTGGGATTTCAATGTTAATTTTTGGAGACTAGTTGAAATGTGTTCTAGAGTCATTGAACTTTGAGAAAAAATGTGTCTCCATTTTTTCCCCCCAGTTTCTTACCTTTCCCCCACCTGATTTTGATATTTTACTGCAATAGACGCACGAGAGGGCACACCTAGATAGGCAAAAAATTTAGATCACTTGAAAGGACTATGAAACTTCCCCAAGTTATTAAGGACATACAACTGAAGATTTTTTGTTTTGGAAGTTTTCTGAATTGTATTTATTTTCATGCATTTGAGGCCAAAACTCATGAAATATGCGCATATTTAGGTTACATTTTAAAAGCTACTTTAGGCACATTGGATGGGGCCAGACTTCAACATGTGGGCTCATTGTGATAATACACTCAAAATACAACTTTCTACAGATGGGTTTGTGGCTACCTGTTTTTGTATGCCCAGAAATCATGAAATACTGTGCCAAAGTCCCAAAAAAATGAAAAAACGCCATGTTCTTTTAGAAACCTTGTTCTAACTCAAGATGTGAATGAGATATCAACAAGCCCCTCTATAGAAAGTTGCAGTAGGTGGCTAAGAAGGTTTTCCCCAAGTTAGGTCTGTGTAAGATATCACCTTTTCCATGCAACCAAAAAGTCATAAAATCGCATTTAGAGAAAAATGTGTAATACGTTTTGGATTGGATTGGATGAATGACATACCCACAAACCCTTTGACACTCAGAAACGGGGTAGATATGAATAAGTCTACCAAGTTTGGTGTATCTGAGTATTGGAGAATTAGGTATTCCATGGATTGATGTTCAGGACGCCTGTGCGCATATTTCATGAACTAGGGCCTAATTTGCATAATAAATAAACAAAACAAAAAAACAATTCTGAAAACTTCGATTTTATGTCCTGATTTCCTGGTCTAATTTAGTGTTTTGTGGAAAAATATGCCAATAACGTTCCATAATATCACCTTCTTTAGAGAACAATACTTTTGTTTACATGTGTTGAATGTTTGGGTTTGATGTAAAAATCAATCTCTATTTTGCCAAATTCATGGTCGTGCTCATACAATTACACAAAATAAGCAACCAAAAGACTTTTAATGACATTTTTCTGTCATTATTTTGAAGACATGTAAATGGAACAAATTCTGAAACAATCTCAAAATCACCCAAATTTGAGGAAAAATGGCATTTGGGGAGTGCCCTCAGAGTGCCCTCACTGCACACAGTGTGTGTGTGTGTGTGTGTGTGTGTGTGTGTGTGTGTGTGTGTGTGTGTGTGTGTGTGTGTGTGTGTGTGTGTGTGTCTGTGTGTGTGTGTGTGTGCGTCTGTGTGATTGTGTGTGTCTATGTGTGTGTGTGTGTGTGTGTGTGTGTGTGTGTGTGTGTGTGTGTGTGTGTGTGTGTGTGTGTGTGTCTGTCTGTGTGTGTGTCTGTGTGTCTGTCTGTGTGTCTGTCTGTGTGTCTGTCTGTGTGTCTGTCTGTGTGTCTGTGTGTGTGTCTGTGTGTGTGTCTGTGTCAAAGCCAGTTACAAAGATTAGTCTCTCCCCAATTTCATTTGTCTTTAAAAGTTGCTCAAGTGGTGGAAAATCTAGAGCTATTCCTTTACGAAACATGTAATTTAAAATCACAATCCCTGATCTTTCATGAACGTTTTGTTTTTAAGGTGTAATCTGGATATGATCTGGATTAGTAGTGAACTATTGATCTTGCTGCATATCACTGTATAAACATATGTTGTGCATGCGTGCGTGTGTGTTTGTGTGTGCGTGTGTGTAAGATGTGGTGGTGGTCAGTGTTGGCAGGGGGGTGGGGTAGGTCAGCATCCTGATGGCCTGCTGTATACAACTGTTTGTGAGTCTGGTGGATCTGGACCATAGGCTCCTGAGGGCAGGAGGCTGATCAGGTTCTGTGCTGGGTGGCTCACGATTGTGAGGGCTTTGCGGGTAAGGCGGGTGGTGTAGATGTCTTGCAGGGAGGGGAGGGGTGCATTGATGATCTTCCCAGCTGAATTCACT
>NW_026945782.1:7500-33120 GCF_034702125.1 Engraulis encrasicolus
AATATGATTAGATGTCTGATATGCGATACAACACGAATATAGTGTAATTTAATGTATAGTGTAATGTATTGTATTATAGTGTATTGTAGTGTAGTGTAGTATACATTTAGTATAGCATTGCATTGTATAGTATAGTATTTAGGACAGTAGTGTTTGTCAGTTTGCAAAGTATGCAATGCCCAGAGCCAGGTCACATGGAACTCACACATGCAAATGGAAAGTATGGCATATTGTCCACCCATAGTGTTTTATGACATGCACCACCCATCACAGTAAAAAGCCCTATTATAAACCCATGCCATGTCCTAACAGACTGTTCACCGACGGCCATGCCCTTCCTGAAGGACTATCAATGTCCCTTGTCCATATATCTCTTCTCTTACGTCCGACCCCTAACCCAACCCTGATAACAGACACATTTCTAAGATATTTTTTTCAGGCTTTTTATGTCTTTATTTGTGATAGGATAGTGAGAAGGGGACAGGAAAGGGGAAAGAGAGATGGGGAAGGAGTGCCAAATGACCCGGGCCGGAATCGAACCAGAGTCGCCGGTGTAGTATAGGGCCTACCAGTGCCCTACCGTTAGGCCACGGTAGGGCCAACAGACGGATTTCTGAACTGTATGTCCATCACATAAAGACAAGCTGACAAATGACACCCCTTGAATAGTACTACATGACAATGAGGCTGAACTGCAAAGCCAATGCTGTCTTTAAAATATGGAATAATACACATTCCAACAAATGAAAGACGACAGAGAAGCTTCCCGTCAATGGGACGGGCATCTGACCGCAGGGGTGAAATTAGTTTTCATTTCTTATCGGTGCTACCCCCCCCCCCCACCACCCGCAAACAAATAATGAATACACAAAACACGAGTATTACATATCTATTATCGCTGCATGACTATTTTGGGCGTCTCTTCATTGTTGTTTTTTTTCAAATGTTGGATTTTGGACAGTATTAAACCTATTCTCTTACCGGTACTGCGCACCAGCTGTAAATTTCATACCGGTGCTGACACCTGTACGCACCCGTCTACTTTCACCACTGCTATAACCCCTGACAGAGCTGAGAGCTGTTCATTGATGACCATGGACCTCTCCCATAGATTATCACTCTCTGACTAACCCTCGTCCACATATGGTATCTTCTCCTCTATGTCCAAACCCTGACCCAACCCTGATAGCAGCAGGGCTTATCAGTAGATGACTGTCCCCTGCCTTTGGCCCTCCCATGTGGAAAAAAGACCATTATTTCATCATTATCACACTACTCTTACCCAAAGTTCTCTTGTTTCTGTCTCTCCTCTCTATTTCTCCTTTTAAATCCATCTTCAACATTGATGTTTTTTTCCCATTTGTTAAGCACTTTGAGTTACATGCCTTGTATGATACAGTGCTATACAAATACAATTATTATTATTATTATTATTATTATTAAAGTGGTTTATAGTTACTTACAGTCAGGGAAGCAGACAAGGGGGGACAAAAGGGCCAGTTGTCCTGGGCCCAGGGAGATGGGGGGAGGGGGGGGGCATTATTGGGTTCTCATTATATTCAATGTATTAGGTGGGGGGGGCCCAATCAGATTACTTTGTCCTGGGCCCAGCCGAAGCTGTCAGCGGCCCTGCTTACAGTACAGTCTACAGTTGCTGGAGGGTTACAACATGCCTTGCTCAATGCCACTTCAGTCACCGATGACAGAGGTTACTTTCTTACTCCGTCCCACTCACATGCTTCCAACAAGTCCTACGAGATTTTAACCTATGACCTTCAGATCTAAAGACAAACTGACTTACCGTAGACCATTAGAGCAACCATACATAAAGGCAGCAACAGAAAAGGAGAGGGCGTCAAGGAGGATATAGTTAGAATGGTCACACACCTTTGTAATGCTCATACAGCTTTGATCCTGCGATGTATGTGTGTGTGCGTGTGCGTGCGCGTGCGCGTGCGTGTGCGTGTGCTTGTGTGCGTGTGTATCAGGGCTTGACACTGGCACCTGCCAACTGGCCAAATGCTGGTAAAACTTGGCTGTGGCTGGTAGCAATTTCAGTGTCACTAGCCAATTTGGCAGGCAGCTTATTCTATGGTATGACATATCAGAATAGCGTATATTCTTCACTTTGCCCCTTGTGTAGCAATTGTTTGTATTTAATTTCAATTAAAAGCTCAGTTACTCAGTTTCTATTTGTTTGTCTTATTTCCATGTAGAAACCCATGCACTCATCTCATGTACAGCATCATGATGAAAAAACAAAAACAAATTTGTGGCTAGTAGAATAGCTGGATGTCTAGTGACTTGGGAAAACCACTAGCCACAGTGGCCGGCAAGCGAAAAAGTTAATGTCAAGCCCTGGTGTGTATGTACGTGCGTGTGTGTACGTGCGTGTGTGTGTGTGTGTACATGCGTGTGTGTGTGTGTGTACGTGCGTGTGTGTGTGTGTGTATGTACGTGTGTGTGTGTATGTATGTGTGTCTGTGTGTGTGACTGTGTGTGTGTGTGTGTGACTGTGTGTGTGTGTGTGCGCGCGCGCATGTGTGTTTGTGTGCACGTGCGCACATGTGAGGCTGGACAGAGTGTTGTTGAGGGAGAATCTGAGATCTTTGGCTGAGCTGAGGTGTTCCACGGTTGCCATGGATACCCAACACGTGGAGGTGGTAACCAACGCTTGAGGAAGCTGCAGCCATTTACACTGGGCAGCCCATAATGTTACATAACAGAGAGAGAGAGAGAGAGAGAGAGAGAGAGAGAGACAGAGAGAAAGAGGGAGAGAGAGAGAGAGAGAAAGAGGGAGAAAGAGAGACTCTTTGACATCGTTGATTGGTTAATGAGGTGCATACAGTGTGTGTGTGTGTGTGTGTGTGTGTGTGTGTGTGTGTGTGTGTGTGTGTGTGTGTGTGTGTGTGTGTGTGTGTGTGTGTGTGTGTGTGCACGCATGCATGAGTGGTTGTTGTGAGTGAGTGGGCGATTGAGTGAGAGAGTGAAAGAGAAATCGACAGTGAGAGACAGAGTTTGTGACTGTTTGAGCTAAGCCTTCTTGGCCACATTTATACTTCCCTCATCCCTCTTCCTCTCCCTCTCACCCCTCGCCACCTCTTAACCACCCGCCCACAATGTTCACTTTGTGTGTGCCCTCTCGCTCCCTCTACCACTGTGTATCTCTCTCTCTCTCTCTCTCTCATTTCCTCGGTCTCATTCTCACATTCTCTGAACCAAATGCATGCAGTGATGCTCGAAGAAACCAGATGAAATTTCTAGAATCCTCTATGTGACTAAAAAGAACATCAAGTAAGCTTAAAGCATGCATGTGTTTGAGCTGAGCAAATACATTATCCGCAACACTGTTTGATACTCCGAAAAATGTAATAGCAATGTGCTATAACATTTTTGGGAGCATCAAACAGTGTTGCGGACCTTTGTTTTCCTTTCAGTTGTCTTATTTTTGGTCCAGTACCTGTGCTACTGATGTGCGTGCACTCTCTGACTTTTCAAACACATTATCCAAACAGTACAGGTGTGTCTGACTATATACACAGATCTCCTACGGCGTGAGAAAAATCTGATTTCCAGGAAAAAAGAAGCCTTAAAATACACCACCAAGAGAGAGAGGACTGAACACTGTTGGTAGTTGCTATGGTGACAAACACTGTACATTAGCGGAGAAAATGGCCTCTACCCATTATATGCCGCAGGGGGGCTCTGTCTGTGTGTGTGTATGTATGTATGTCTGTGTCTGTGTGTGCGTGTGTATGTATGTCTGTGTCTGTGTGTGTGTGTGTGTGCGCGTCTGTGTGTGTGTGTGTGTGTCTGCGTGTGTGTGCGCGCACACGTGTGTGTGTGTGTGTGCGTGCGTGTGTGCGTGCGTGTGTGTGTCTGCGCGTGTGTGTGTCTGCGCGTGTGTGTGTCTGCGCGTGTGTGTGCCTGCGCGCGTGTGTGTCTGCGCGCGTGTGTGTCTGCGCGCGTGTGTGTCTGCGCGCGTGTGTGTCTGCGTGCGTGTGTGTCTGCGCGTGTGTGTGTCTGTGTGTGTGTATGTGTGTGTCTGTGTGCTCCTGTGTGTGTGTATCTGTGTGTGTGTCTGTGTCTATGTATCTGTGTGTGTGTGTATCTGTGTGTGTGTGTGTGTATATCTGTGTGTGCGTGTGTATCTGTGTGTGTGTGTATCTCTGTGTGTATGTATCTGTGTGTGTGTATGTATCTGTGTGTGTGTGTGTATCTGTGTGTGTGTGTATCTGTGTGTGTGTATCCCTGTGTGTGTGTATCCCTGTGTGTGTGTATCCCTGTGTGTGTCTCTGCGCGTGCGTGTGTGTGTGTGCGTGTGTTTGTGTGTGTTTATGTGTGTCCATCATTACAGGTCCTGACCTGACCTGACTAACAGTACACACACCACAATGCTGAAGTTTCAGGATGAGGGCTCTGGCTTTTGTCCACCTGTATAGAGAGAGATCTAGCTGGCTAGGATTACAAAGAGAAAGCTAGATGCGGTCAGTACTACTGTAACTGCCAGGACAATTGCTACATGACCCCATTTCCCGCCCTGGTCTTACTCACGCTGAACTGGAAAAAAAACTTTGGGGACTTTCCAAGCCAACCTTTCCAAGCGCTTTCTTTTGTGAATCACAAGGGGAGTGTTTGTGCAAGGCAGCGGGGTCAATTTGCTAATAGCAGCCTAAAATCAGAGGGACTGGCATGTAAATAGATACATAAAGAAAAAGGAGATGTGCAGAAAAACTGAACTAAATAAAAATGAAATGTGCAAAGAAACAGAGTAGAGGGAAACAAGAACTTCTCTTTTTTTGTGGCACATACGTTTGATTACAGAGGGGTAATTCATAGGTCAAGAATGCACAATATGAGGTGTCTGTGTGTGTGTCTGTGTGTGTGTCTGTGTGTGTGTCTGTGTGTGTGTCTGTGTGCGTGTCAACAATCCATCAAGAACATAACCTCCAAACTTCACGTGCATCATGACTTGCACCGTTTAGTCATCCACAAAAACAGCTGTAAAGTTGTCAAGCCAACACAGACCATGTGTGACAAAAAGCTGATGACAACAGTGCAATTGTTGGAAAAACTTGGGAAAAGTCTGTTTCTCAATACTCGTTCATTCATTAGCCTTTCACTGCAATTGGTTATATGGGGTATTAGAAAGTCCAATGTGCAAGATTTGCCTGAATGTGGCTCAAGATGACGCACATCCTCACCAATACACATGCGCAGTATAGGACAAAAGTTTGGACACAGCTTCTCATCCAATACATTGAATACAAATGCATGAACACGTATAGAATCATGTGTACAACATTTTTAAAATCTTTTTTTGAAGGTTGCAGTTGGTCTCCTTCATGTACATATAGTAAATTGGCCAACACTTGTACATTTTAAATCCATGAAATGGTAATGATACATTTTCATAAAGATGCAGATGTTGCTTATACTGTTACTTTATGCACTTGTGTTGCACTTTAGATTAAAAGGGGAAAAAGAAACTTAAATCCTGGTTACAAACCGGGTCTCTAAAGTATGAGGAAAGACGCCATTTCTCAATAGTGTGATTGAATCTTTTCCTGTTCTTTCATTCCGGCTATTTGCACATGTAGGTTAGGTATTAGGTTTTAAAAGGTGTACCTCATTAATTACACAGTAAGCTGAAGAAGCACAATAAAACATTAGTGTTCTGGCAATTAATTAGTTGCATAAGCATCCAAATAGTGGAAGGATTTATTGTTTTGAGGAAACAAATCTAACCTTCAAAGTCAAACCATTAAAATGAGAGAGAGAGAGAGGGAGAGGAGGAGAGAGAGGAGAGAGAGAGGAGAGAGAGGAGAGAGAGAGAGAGAGAGAGTAGAGAGAGAGAGAGAGAGAGAGAGAGAGAGAGAGAGAGAGACTGAGACTGAATGAGTTGTGTGAGTATGTAGTGGTGTATGCCCCTTAGTGCAGCACTATGGCTCTCTGTAATGTCATAGCAATGTTGTTATGATGTAGTTAAACATTTTCAGCAAGTGAATAGGGTCGCCATCGACCACAGCTGCAGTAAGAGGCTACGAGAAGAGCCTTCACTGAATCAGCGCCACTATTCAACCTTCAGTATAATCATAATTTCAAGACAACTTACACCAGGGGTTCCCTAACTTTACCATGACAAGGCCCCCATACACCAGTGGATTTGATGGACTCACTCATCAACACAGATTCTGCCATTTTAACTGTATTTTCGAATGTGAGTAGTCTAAGTAGCAGCTCATTAAAAATGTACACTGAAACATAGGGACAGAAATGTACACTGAAACAGAAGGATAGAAAAATATAGGGCGAGGAAGGGGGGACTTCAGAGAGAGGGGGCGGGGGTGTAAGAGAGGTCAGGCCTTTTCACTTCATCGATCATTCAACTGAGGTACCGGCCGGCAGTACTCCACGAAAACCATCCTCTCTCTCTGAACACCATAGCAGATGTCAAGATGGCCACCTTCAACACTGACAACAATAGCCACGTGGCCATGTGGTCAGGAGTGTCAGTCAGTGCCTCCTTGAACACCCAGGCCCGAAGAGGTCAAGACATTACCTTTAATCTCTCCAGCTTTAACACCACAGGCTGACCATCCTCTTTTTAGCCTGAATGCTCTGGTGGTCAACAGTACACTTTCATCTAGCACAGAACAACATAGCAGTCTGGCTCACTGACTGATGTTTAACAACACACGATACTTTCATCTAAGCACATTTGATGTAGCTTGGCTCATACTGATATTAATTCAGTGCAATGTTCATCATCATGTCTACACATGTGAGCTGATTAACATTGACTTGCAGAGGACGACACTGGCGTGCATGGTGTGTGACCTGTTAAGACCCTGGTCAGGAACTTCACCGCAGAAGTCTTGGTAGAGCTACTGGATACAAACATAGACCTGCTGATGCAATTAGACTAAAATGCACATGGTAAGTTCACTATGGAGCTGTCATTTAGAAGCCGTTTACATGTAGGCTATATGGATATTTTTGAAAAAACGTTGGTTTTGGCTACGCATTTACACGTCAACAGAGTTGAATGAGCACAATGCACATTTCAAAACTCCAGTTAAAAAAAAAAATCCCATTTAGGGAGTTAAAATGCACCTGTCACAATGGAGTTTTTATTTGTATCCACATGTCGTGTTTACACGTTAAGGGCAAAAAAATGTCTGCATTTTAAAATATCTGCATACATGTAATCAGCACCTTAAACTGAAGCTGACACTAATAGCCAATGCAAACAATGCCCTGATGGTAATAAAAAACAGCAGCTGGCCATATGCACAGTAGTGTTGTGTACAATTTCAGCGATGCAGATTGGCCTATGTACTAATTTTCATCTACCAACTTAACACCAACATAACCACTTACAATACCCACCACATTGAGCTGTTATGAGGTGACAACAATCATAATCAACCATCAGAGGCCACTCTAGGTTCAACTGGGGACCCAAGCGAAATATCAATGTTCAAAGAAATTTGCAACTACTGTAGCAAAGTGTGATCTGTTATTCACCATCCAGGGGCTTGGGGGTCCCAAGCGGCTGCCTGCCTAGCCTGGTGACAAGATGCGTGGTTGGACAGACAAGCATTTTTTCTATTGCAGAACCTACTACAGCATACAATACAGTATATGTGTTGAGCAATATTTCTCTCATAGCAATTAATACAAAAAAAGCAGCAACTGTCATTGGTAATCCCCATGCCCTCCAGGCAGGGACTGTCAAGATGCGCTCAACATTTCTGGGCATGTAATCCGCCATCTGAGTCTTCAACAAATTGTGTAACCGGTCCCACGTGTTTCCACTGTCTCAACATGATGAAAGAACTAATAGCAATAAAATGCTTCATCGAAGTCAACTGTATACAAAAAGACTAAAACAGTTACACAAAAAACTCAGCCATGATTTAACATCAAGAGACAACACAAACTTAAGAATTATAGCAATAAGAAAATGCTTCATCAAATAGAAAATCACCTTTACAATAAGACTAAACAGGCAGACAAAAAACCTAGCTATGATTTTACAACAAGAGATAACACATAACTTCTATTTCCACCAAACAACCAACTTGGAATGCATTTGTGCCGTACCACAGGAGGTAAATAAGTCAATCCTTTCTCTGCTCCTGTCAGCAAACAATCACATAAGCAGGCAGGAACTCCTCACCGGTTTTACCCGGGCTCCGTACCATGCCGTGCCCAGCATGGCACAGCCCCAGAGAGCTTACCTGTGTCTGTACAGCGGGTTTACATCATACAGCAGATCCCGAGTAGATCCTTACAGTAAGCGTCTATTGCGGAGTGCGTTTTTCAAAAGATTCCAGGTGTAGTTTTGTCCGTAACACTGGAGTGATCTTTTGGGTTTCTTTATTCCTTCGTGGAAGTGTGCACACAACTCTGCTTTTTTTCTTTCTCCTCCCTCTCCCTCTCCCTCTTTCTCTCTCTCTCACGCAGTTTCCTTATCTCTCTCTATCGCTCTCAGTAGGACCTTAAAGAGGATTTGTAAGGAGATTTGTGTCTCCCTCAAACACATGTGTACTGACACACACACTCATACGCACAAACACCCCCCTCCCCCCTCTCTCCTCCTCCTCCACACACACGCTGGCCATAATCCTGCCCTCTTGTGCAAGGAACTCTAGGATTGGTTGTGAGGAAGTGAAGGGCTGGTGTCTAACTCCTCCCACAGGGTGTACAATACAACAGGCTGATCAACTCCCAGCTGTTCAATTCTGACACATATCTACTGGCCAATGACATTCTAGAAGCTTGTTCTGTTGGCATGACAATGCAAAAGACACGTCCAATCACTGCATTGGCAGCATGTACCTGAAATTAGAGGAGTTCATAAGGAAATACAACAACACACTGTTCTTCAAGAGAGGAGGACGAGGAGGAGAGGAGGGAAGTTCAAGTGAAAGAAAGGAAGGAGGCTTAATTCATTTGCCCATGCTGGGCAAAGAAAAATATATAGGGATAAAGAAAAACGGTAGATAAGTAAGGAAAAGAAAAGAAAAGAAGAAGAGGCTACAGCACTGTACTGTATCTTGACTTGCCTAGGGAAGATGAGAGAGTGGTGGCATGTAGTCTGACGTGGGCCGGGCATTGGATCAATAATACCACGTGGTTTGCTAAACTGGGTTGCATAAACAAACAAACGCACACTCACTCACCCTCACCCTCGGGACAACAATAGCCTTCTCTTTGTGTCGCTTTGTCCATGTGGTCTCGTCATGGAAAACTGCATTCAATCCAAAGTTAAACTTTACTCAGATGTCAACCTTGCACTCCCTCCCCACCCAGCCTCACTCAGTCTACCCTTCCCTCACTCTATCTTCATCACACACTCACATGCACACACACGCAGAGGCCCGGACACACACACACACACACACACACACACACACACACACACACACACACACACACACACACACACACACACACACACACACACACACACACACACACACACACACACACACACACACACACACACACACACACACACACACACACACACACACGATTTTTACAGCTACAGATGAGGACTCCAGGGTAAGAAGACACAATTGTAGGGTACTGGACAAAACAAATAGCTAAACCGCTAAACCATCAAACCACTTCAGAGACCGTGTTATGTAAAGGAACCAGACCACATGACAACCCCTGTCTTCCTGCTGATCCTAAACGACTTAAACTAAAGACTCATATCTTTAGACACAGAGACACACGTGCGCACACACACAAGCGCACACACAGACAGACACAAAGACACGCAGACACACACGCAGACGCACACACACACACGCACACACACACCTTAATTTGCATATCTTTATCTTGATGGGATCAGCTGGGGCCCGATCTCACTGTCACTTCCTTTGTTGCCGTGCCAACAGTCAATAACACTCCTTATCATTGGTTAATGGCAAAGCCCTGTGCGGTGTCGCAACTCCAAACTCTCATGTCAAAGGCCCCTCCTCAACAAAAGGGCAAGTGGCAGAAAAATAACAAAGCTACTGTATAGGACCATGTAAAAATCTGTGTAAATATTATGCATAATATTGTGTGCAATACTGTATTAGCCTACATAGTCAAATCACACACAAACTGTACAAGTTGAATACGGTTGCAGGCTGAGCGTCAAGATGTCAGTTCAAGCAAAGGCAAAGATGACCCGCAGACTACAAAAAAATGGATTTTAAAAAAAAGTGTTAGTGTGCATGTCACCTTTTCCTTTACAATACTGTATATAAGGCTTGGACTTATTTAGAAGGCACTGCTTCATAACAAAACAGTGACAATGGCTACGTTTACATGACGTTATTAATTATGAACTAATGATTCAGAATTAAATTGTTCCATCGAGTTTACTTTGATCTTTCATTTAATTCTGAATTGTGAAGTGTTAAAATTACGTTTTAAAAGCGGAATTAAGATTTATTCAAGAGTGAGATAAATCTGAAATAGAAGTCTCATGTAAACGTAGCCAATGTGAAGTGAGAATAATATTTTGACTAAATGCGCCACTGGTGGTTGCATAACTTTGCTAGCTATTAAATACTGCACAGATGATGAACAAACCACATTACAGATATTAAAAAACAGTATAATTTGATTTGGTGCTGTAAAAACACTGAATAAAACATTCCACTAACACCCTTCTGTGCATTTGTAATCGCTACGAAGAACTAGAAACTTCCAGCATGCCATATGATGCTGTGCCACACACAGCCACCTCATTATGTGTGATGCTGTCTCCGTCATCGTGTGCATGTAATTTTACTGTTTTGGACTGCAGAAATATTCATCCATCTGTAAATATTTGACTAGATTTGAAAACTCTGAGATGTCAGAGTCTGAGATGTACCTATACAGCCGTCTCCAAAAGAGTTGTCACCTATCCATCTGCGTGGAATAACAGCTAATAACCTGACTTTCAATTAATCACTTGTCTTCAGAAGTCACTCATATGAAAGCTACAACCCTCCAGAATTAAAATATATGTACAAAAATAAATTTAATGCACCAAAGAAAGATTGACCCTTTAATGAACACAGACAGGGCAGATTTTCACAAGACAAAAGTTTTGTCGCCTATCGAACATAATGTGAAAATGAGCAGATAAGTCACTTCAAAACACTTCAAATACGCAGATCGGGTGTACTTTACTTAATACTTAATCACCGAATCACTCTCACCTCTTCAAAAAACGTGTATGTTAGGGTCATTGTAATCATGGAAAGCAACACAATGAAAAACAATGAAGATCAATGAGAGATGGTGACATTTGCTCTTCGTAGAGCAATAAATGTTTAACTTCATGATTTAATCAATGATAAAAGCCCTCAAACACCTGCAGCATGCATGCAGCTCCTCATAAGAGCTGTATCCCTACCATGTTTCACTTTATGCAGCGCTTTCCTTTTTCAATTTCTTCATCTCCAACACCATACAATGTTGATGCTATCAGTTCTAAAATGGTTGATCTTGGGATCATGCCTTCAGAGTATGAGTCCCATTAGCCTTCATTTTTGTCAGAATTAGGCCTGACATACCCTTGGCTGAAGAATCTGGAAAAAATACATGGTGCCTAAAGTCAAACATGGGAGGGATACAGCTCTTATGTGGAGCTGCATACATGCTGCTGGTGTGTGAGGGCTTTTATCATTGATTAAATCATGAAGTTAAAAATGTATTGCTTTACGAATAGCAAATATGTCACCATCTCTCATTGACCTCCATTGATTTTCATTGTGTTGCTTTCCATGATTACAATGACCCTAAACATACACCTAAGGCCAAAGTTGATTTTCTGGAGAGGTGAGAGTGAATCGGTGATTAAGTCAAGTCAAGTCAAGTCAAGTCAAGTTTATTGTCAATTTCTTTACATGCACTGGTCATACAAAGAATTTGAAATTGCGTTTCTTGCTCTCCCATGCAGACATAGACTAATCTAGGTAAGGACATAGACAGTATAGACATAGACAGTACTCATACATGGACATAGACAGTATGGACGTAGACATTGCTCATACAGACATTTAAAGTGCAAGACTGGACAACAGAAGACTTGTAGAGAACATACATTAAGAGGAGGTATTTTGTTGTTCTTTTTTCTAAAAGTCCTTTATAGCGTTCTGACATAGTAATAGTAGCATTTGAAGAAATAAATAATTAAAAAAAGGTTTTTATTAAATACACCAGCAGCAGTATGTGTGTGTGTGTGTTTGTATGTGTTTTGTGTGCGTGTGTGCGTGTGTGTGTGTGTGTGTGTGTGTGTGTGTGTGTGTGTGTGTGTTTAGTGCAGGTAGAAAGTGCGGTGTGCGTCTGTGTGTGTGTACCTGTGTATGTGTGTGTGTGTGTGTGTGTGTGTGTGTGTGTGTGTATGTGTGTGAGTATGAGTTGTGTGTCAGTGTGTGTATGTTTGGGTTTAGTGCAGAAAGTGCAGTGTGCTTGTGTGTGTGTGTGTGTGTGTGTGTGTGTGTGTGTGTGTGTGCGTGTATGTTTTGAGTTAGTGCAGGTTGAAAGTTCAGTCACAGATGTAGCAGTGCAGGTGGAATGTTCAGTCGCAGATATGGTGGTGGGGATGAGGGGGGGGAGCGTTGTCAGTGGCCTGGCTGGCTAGAGGCTGACAGTGAAGGGAGAGTGGGTTGAGTGTTCAGTATCTTGATTGCTTGATGCATCGTGCTGCTTGCAAGCCTGGTGGTACGGTGTGATTAAGTATGACACCCGAACTGCGTACTGTATTTGAAGTGTTTTGAAGTGACTTATCTGCTCATTTTCACATTATGTTCGATAGGCGACAAAACTTTTGTCTGCCCTGTCTGAAAATCTGCCCTGTCTGTGTTCATTAAAGGGTCAATCTTTCTTTGGTGCATGAAATTTATTTTTGTACATACATTTTCATTCTGGAGGGTTGTAGCTTTCATATGAGTGACTTCTGAAGCCAAGTGATTAATTGAAAGTCAGGTTATTAGCTGTTATTCCAAACAGATGGATAGGCGACAACTCTATTGGAGACGGCTGTATATATATATTTTTTTGTACAAAAAACGTTTTTAATGGCATTTCTTACTCCAACAGGAGAAAACATGAAAGCTCCCCACACATTTTCTAATGTCGGTGACCCTGGGGTTCTGCTCTAATGTACCTGACAAAAGGATGTGCAAGAAAACTACATAAAATTACTCCAACAGGAGAACATGGAGACTTGGGCAGTACATTTTTCACACATACATTTTTGGGGTTTTTTTGTGTATTACTGTTAAAGTGTCATTTGCCCTTGTTTTAGGTTTTTTGACTCTTTAAAAGCATACCATACTTTTAAAATATTGTTTTTGCCATTTTATTATTTGTCTTAATCCTGTCTGGGGTATACATGTATCATGTCGAGTATGTCAGTGTTCAATGGTGTTTAATGTCTTGATGTCTGTTAAGTATGCCTGATGTAGGCTGTGTTTGTTATGGTGAGAACGAATTTCCCCTTGGGAATCTATCTATCTATCTATCTATCTATCTATCTATCTATCTATCTATCTATCTATCTATCTATCTATCTATCTATCTATCTATCTATCTATCTATCTATCTATCTATCTATCTATCTATCTATCTATCATATCTTGCTTTCCTCTATATGCATTATTATTTAAGCACATTGGGTTGCCTTAGTCTGTATGAAATGTTCTATATAAATAAAACTGGCTTGACTTGACTACGCTTTTCACACCCCCTCCATGACTTGGCCGACGATGTCGCTCGCTCCCTGTGTGATGTCACGGTTGCCGACGGTGACCCATTAATATCAATATGAGACGGAACATGCCGGAACAGATGGCAAGTGTGCAATGACTGCTAAGCAGGACCCCAGCTGGTGTGAAAAACACTGGTCTGTATTATCAGAGAATGTCTAATGTAAGAGAAGGATCACAGGCTGGTGGCCAGGAGTGGCACTGCAGCTATGTTCTCGCAGCCAAGTAAATAATGAATGGGTCCCAATGGGGCTGTATGCTTCTAATAATTGTATCTGCCCGTGTATTTTTTTCCCTGGAAATAATGAAGTCGCGTTCGATAGATAGGAGTAAGTGAAAGCATCTGCCGACACGTTTGCATCTTGTCAAGTGTTAGATTATTGAAAATTACCCTTATTTGAACCATAGCAATAACAATCGACTTTACGGCACTTCGCCATTTGTTTTGTAGTTTTAAGTCTGACTTCAGATGTCGATGTGTTTAAGTTGTGTTTGGATTGTTGCGGACACCTGTTATTTATTGCATTTAAGGTGGTGGAAAAGCGGTAAGTGTAAAGAGGGTAAAGGAAATGACAGCGCTCATCCTTAAGAATTTGGGCACCTTCAATTAACATGTTGGATGGTGGTGGGGGGTTTTGAGGTGTGTGACCGTAGATGTCTCTGCGAGGATCAGTCAGACAGACTATGTCTCTTGTCAGCTCTGGTCGTAAATAGTCGCAGAGATTCCTCAGCCAGCCGGTATTAGCCGAATGCTAGCTTGTTGCAGGACAAAACTAGCAAGTATTTGGGAGAACAAAGTCATACAAGGAACATTTAACTTCACTTCTAATACAACTTCCATGATGAGGTACAGCATGTGCACACATCTTTACAAACCAGAGAACAGAACCGTCACAAATCCCTGCGGAGCCATTTAGCCCAATAGGCTCCCATTCATCTTTCACTTGGCTGCGTTCACCAACGGGGCTACAATGGGAGTCAATGGTGGATTCTGTTCTCTTACTAGACCTTCTCTGGTATTATTATGGGATGTTCTCCATTGGAGGAGGAGGAGGCTATTGCACCTGGGGAGAATGAGGACTGTCAGGTCATACAGGTAGTATTATAGTAAATTAGTAACAGTGTAGTAGAGAAGAATTAGAGTAGTTAGCAGAGTAGTATTAGAACATACTCTACTGAAGTAGAGTAGTAGTAGTGTAATAATGACATTAGATTACACATATCCAAAACGACTTGGATATTTACAGGGTATTGGTTACATTCCATGAAGCATTGTGGGTTCAATGTCTTGCTCAAGGGCACTTCAGCCATGGAGGGGTAGAGAGAGGTAAGGATTCGAACTAGCAAGCCTCTGATTTTGAGAACACCTCCCTAACCATTAGGCCACGTCTGCATGTATAATAATGAAGTAATAGGGTCATTTCACGTGAAATCAGACACTTTGGGACCCGACCAACCCGGATTTCGATCATACTTGGTGTGCCTTTTCAGTAGCAAGGTAGCACCCCAGAACTGCATTGGTTTGAATCTGACACTAATATTAAGGGAGAAACAGACTAGGAAAGGTTCACATGTGAAGGTAGGACACTATACATTCAGCCTTGAATATATCAGTCAGTGTTAGTCACAAAAAGATGCCTGTGGTGTTGTTTGAAAGCTCTTTTCTGACTCTACATATTACACAATCACCTTGGAATACAACTACTCTCAGAATATGAATTATGATAAATTGAAAAATTAAAAATTGAATATCTAAAAAAACTTATATTTTAAAATGGCCAGTTCCTTGTCCAAACGTAGCCGGCAATGTCATGAGCAGCACCTAAAATGCTGGTGTTCGGTTTGTTATTCATTTCAGAGAGAATTTGACTCACATATATGGCGTCATACAGACCCTTTAAAAAAATAAAAAATTTTTTTAAAAAACAAAAAAACAAAAAAACCAAAAATGGTCGTTCCCCTGGTTTCCCCTTTTAAAACTAAGGAAAATTTTTTTAAAAACCTTTTGTATGGAATTTTCCCTTTTTTTTTTTCCTGGCCATTCCTTTTCTTTTTTAAAGGTTAAAAGGAATCTCCCCGTAATTCCACATTTTAAGCACCCTTTTTTTTTGAAAGGAAATGTTGGGTTCAGGGGATCCGAAAACATTTCCCAGATCCATACAATTTTTATTCTAAAAAAATTGGGTAAAGTCCAAGGGGTTTCGAAAATTGTTTCACCCCCCCCTTTCCGGCTACTTCCCCCTTTTAGCCCCAAAAGGCCCTCCCCCTTCCCCTAAAAAATTTTTTATTTTAAAAGGGGAAATTTTTTTGGAAAAAAATTTCAACTGGTTCTCTAAAGTGAAAATTTTCTCCCCCTTTTTTTTTCCCCCCGGGGGCGGAGTTTTTTAACCCCAAATTTTTTTTGGTTTTTAATTTTTCACGGCCTCGCCCCTTTTTTTAAAACTCTTTGGGGGAAAGGGGGAAAAATTTTTTTTTTATTTTTCTCCCCCTTTAAAAAACTTTTTTTAAAAATTTCTATTTTGTTTTAAAATGCATTTCAAAACCCCAAAAACCATCGGGGGGAAAAAAAAAAAGTCCCCCAAGGTTTTTAAATTTTGGGGGGTGGAAAAATGGGGTTTTTTTTTTTGTTGCCATTAAAGGGCCCTTTCAAGTTTAATTTTTTTTTTTTTTCCTTTGGGTTTCAGGGGGGAAATTTTTCCCGGCAAACATCCAAAGGTCTAATTTTTTTTTTTCTGAAATATTAAAAAAACCCAAAAACAACAAATTTGCCCCAGGGGGGAAATTTTAAAAGGGGGTTTTGGGTTTTTGCCCATAAAGGCAAGGATGTGATTTGGGTTGGAAAAATTAAAAGGTTGGCCGGAAAGCAAGTCCCCCTTTAAAAAAAACATAAGTTTTGAATTTGCCAAATAAGGGGAACACTTTTTCCTTTGCCAAAAGGGTTGGAATTTAAAAGGGGGGTGGGAAAGGTTTTTTACGTCCCTTTTTTAAAAAAAACCTTCTGCCCCCTGCTGGACAAAAGGAAGTTGGGGCCCTTTTACTTAAGGGAGGGGAAAAATGGCCGTAAAAAGGAATGTTAAATTTTTTAAACCAAAGGGGTTTTTGTGTATTTTGGGCCGGTGGGGCTGATTCGGGGGGGGTATGGGGGGTTTTTGGGGGTGTGAATTTTGTCCTCTGGGATTTCCCCCTTTTTTTCCCTTGAAAAAAGGGGGGTATGGATCTCGTTCTTTTTGGGAACTGAAGGGGGGGATTTAAACTTTTTTTGGTGGTTTGAGGGGGTTAAAAAAAGGGGTGTTGATTTTTTTGGGGGGGAAAGGGGGTGGGGTGGGGAATGTTAATTAAAATTTTTTTTTGGGGTTTTGGGGGGGGGGGGGGGGGGGGGGGGGGGGGTTTTGTTTTGCAGGGGGTTGGGGGTTTGTTTTTGTGGGTGTTTGGGGTTGTGGTTATTTTTCAATGGTCAAGTTTTATTATCTTTGGGGGGAGGGGTTTTGGGGAAAAGGTTTGTTTGTTTTGGGGGTTTTTTTTTAAAAAAATTTTTACATGTTTTAAGGGGGTTTTTTTTTTGGGGAACTTTTTTTTTCCCCCGGGGGGTTTTTTTTTCTTTTTCTCTTTTTTTCTGTTTTTTTTTTATTTCTTTTCTTTACTTTTATTTTTAATTTTTAATTTTTTACTTTTTTTTTAATAAATTTTTTTTCATGTTTGTGTGGGGGGGGGATGTTATTTTTTTATCTTTTTTTTATTTTTTTTTTAATTAAAATACTTTCTTTCTTTTTTATAAAAAATTTTTAAAATAAATATTCATATTTTAATCTATTTTTTACTTTTTTTTTATTTCTTTTTTTCATTTTTTTTTTTAATTTTTTTTTTTTAAAACTTATTTCATAATATTTTATTTTTATTTTTATTTTTGTTTTTTTTTTTTTTCCTTTTCTTTTTTTTTTATCTTTTTGTGTTACTTTTTTTTATTTTTTTCAACAATTTTTTTTTCATTTTTTTTCATTTATTTAATATTTTATTTAATATCAAAATATTTTATTTTTAAACAAAAAAATTAAAACTTTTTATAAAAATCCACAAATTAATTTTTATATATTTAATTTTTTACCTAAATCAAACTAACTAAAAAATTTTCCCCCTTTTATATATTTTTTAAAAAAACACCTAAATTAAAAACAAAAAAAAACCAATACAATATAATAAAAAAAAACAACAATTCATATTTTTTTTATTTTTCAAATTTTTTTTTATTTATAATTTTTTAACATCAAAACCTATTATTTTTTTTTTTTTTAATCAAAATTAAAAAATAAACATAAAATAAAAAAAAACAATAAAAATTATAATATACAAAAAAACAAAAAAAAAAAAAAAACACCAAACTAATATCTATATAAACATAAAAAAAAAAAACTAATATTTTTATATAATTTTACAAAAATTAAATTACTTTTTATTATATTTTTTTTTTTACACAATTTTATATTATATAATTATATTTTTTTTTTTAAAAATCCCCAAAAAAAAAAAATAAAAAAAAAAACAAAAAAAAAACCAAAAAAAACAAAATCAAAAAAAAAACACAAAAAAAAATAAAACAAAAAAAACCTAAAAAAAAAACCCCCCCACAAAAAAAAACCAAAAAAAAACAAAACAAAACAAAAATAAAAAAAATAAAAAAAAAAAAACCACCAAAACAACCCAAAATGTAACATGAAAACAAAAAAACCCAACAAAAAAAAAAACCCAAAACCCAAAAAAAAAAAAAAAAAACCAAAAAACCATAAAACCCCCCCAATTAAACCCCCCCCACCCCCCCATAAAACCCCCAACCTTTCCCCCCCCCCCCCCCCCCCCCCCCCCCCCCCCCCCCCCCCCCCCCCCCCATTGGGGCAAAGGCTCCCGGGGGCCCCAAAAAATTTTTTTTTTTTTTTTTTTTTTTTTAAAAAAAAATCTTCCCCAAAGGGGGGAAGGGGGTTTTGGGGGGGAAAGGGGAGGGAAAAAAGAGGGGGGAAGGGGGTGGGGGGGGAGGAGAAAAAAGGGGAAAAAAGGGGGGAAACATTCAAAGCCTGAAAACAAAATAGTAGAAGCCAAGAAACATAAACTTGAACTAATGCAGTCATCCCAGGGAAAAGCATGATAATTGATTTTTTGGGTCTGCCCGCATAATGAAAAACCCTGCTTCAGACACGGGCGCCTTGCAAAGAAAAAGGTTTTTTTTTTAACCCATTGACCCCCCCTAAAGGGCCACCTTTAAAAAAAAAAAAAAACGGGTGCTAAATTTTCCCATAAACCCCTTTTTTAAGAAAACTACCCTCGGGCCTAAAAATTAAAATTACCCCCCAAGGCTTTTACAGGGAAAATTTGGTGCATATTTTTATGTGCTTCAGAAGCTAAGCCCCTTATCTTTCTTTAGAATGTATTACATCTAAAATTAAACAGGGGATTTTTAAAAATGCAGCTCCAGGCCCCCGGGGGCCAATGTTCCCCAAAAGGCAACATCGGGGAAACAAGGGGTTTAAAAAGTTTTTAAAATTTTAATTGGGTGTACAGTGCATGGTTTATTAAAATAAAGAAATAAAAAAAAAAAAAAGCAGCACAAAAGCTTGAATCCAAGAGAGATCCCCTTTTGGGTTTTGAATCCAGAGATTTTTTCCCTCTCACAGGGCCCTTCTTCACAAAAAGGGTCGATTCTTTGCCTTGTCCCCCCTCACCGCCCCTCCCTCCCCCACCCCCCCCTCACCCCCTGCCCCCTTTGGGAAAGGGGCCCCCAAACCTTAAAAAGATGGCAGAAAGTCTCCAGGTCTTGGGCCCTAAATTTTTTTTTTTTTTTTTTAAAAAACCTTATTCCCAAAGGCAACCGGGCCAGCGGAGGGGGAGGGGGGGGGAAGAGGAGGGGGAGAGGAGGAGGAGAGGGAGAAGGGGGGGGGAGGGGAGGGGAGAGGAGAGGAGAGGAGAGGGGGGGAAGGAGGGAGAGGAAGGAGAGGAGAGGAGGGGGAAGGGGGGGGGGAGAGGAGAGAAGAGAAGAAAGGGGGGAAGGGGAAAGAAGGGAGAAAAAGAAGAGAAAGAAGGGGAAGAGAGTAAACAAAAATAGAGTAAACATAGAAAAGTTTAAAGCTGAGTGAGAAAAAGAAAAATATTAGGGGAATGGGTTAAAAGGGGAGGTCTTCCCTTAACACTTTGTTTCCGGGAGCGACAAAACGCTGCTTTCAAGTTCTTGAGATTTGATTTTCCCTATTAAAAATGTGGCTATTAGAGTTAAATGAACCCTTTCTTGTGAAACAGCCAGCTTTTAAAGCAACTTATTTCATTTTTCTATGTGCCTCGGGGTTTAAAGATATTTAGGTTTTTATAGGCAGAGGGCCCCCCTTTAAAAAAAAGGGGGCTTACGACAAAAGGGGTTAAAGAGTACAGCACGTACGGGTTAGAAGCGTTCCCCGGGTTTTAACACACACAGAGGCGAAATTTATCACCGGGTAGGCAGGCGCCGCTTGGGGCCCCCAACCCCATAAAATTTTTAAAACAATAACAACTAAGACTTTAAACTAAAATTAGTGGCAATTTTTTTTGTGAATTTTTTTATTCTTTTGAATTTTCCCCCTTTGGGCCCCAATTTAAAGGCTATAATCGGCCCCGGGTACACACACACACAAGCACTGAACATTTTTGGTTTGGTTTCTCTTACTTTAAAACCATTCACCGGGTCGTACGGGACTCGGGGTTAATTTTTCTTGTCTTTTTGGGGCCCCTTGATTCTTTGTCCTTTTTTTCCCCGTTTTGGGTTCCTTTCCCTTTCTTTTTCCTTTCCATTTCTTTTCTCCCTTCCTTTTTTCTGGCCCTTTACCCCCCCCCCCCCCCCTTTTTTCCCCCTAGTTTCTACTCCCTGCTTTTTTTATTTCTGCTCTTGTTTCTTTTCTTTCAAATTTTTTAGCACTGCTTCCCACTTCCTCTGGGGGAAACCCCATAAAAACCTTGCCTCCATTGGGGATCTAAATTTGCAATTTTGCAAATTCACTCCCCCCACACACTCAACCAAAAACCCTGATACATGCCTAACTCACTCTCCCAAACACACACCCCCCACACACCCCTCATCCAATTATAGCAGATGCATAAAAGCCCCGAGTGTGTAACAGAAAAACAAACACACACCCTTGAACGCCCCACACACACACAGACACAGATACACAGAGACCCGACAGACCCCCGAGAACGGGGGAGGGAAGAGAGAGGGAAAACACATCCATCCACACAATTGCGGGGAAAAAAAGGACTTTGGCCTACTGTTCTTCCCTAGACCCACGCAAAACACACACAGCCCATACACACACACAACCATTCCACCACCCCCCACACACAGAGCCATGAACCCCCCCCCCACAAACACACATACACACACAACCCTGTCCACTTCCCCACCAACAAAAAAGCCATATCCCTGCACCCCCCAAAACAAAGTTCAACTCACCCAACACAAAACACCACACACGAAAGATCCCCCCAAACCCCCCCACACACAAAAGTCCCCCTTCGTAAATTTTGGGGGATTTTTTGATCACAAAGGGTGGGGTGGGTTTAAATTGCATCACACAACATGCAAAAACGCATCCCCCTTTTCCCTGCGACCTTCCCTTTTTCACCCCCATGGGGTCGGCATGTTTTCTTTTAAATTTGGGGGCTGCCAAAGTGCCCCCCCTTTTCTGGACAACATTTCCTAAATCACAAGCCATGGCTATGGGGAAACGTGTTTGAGGATTTTTTTTTTTTTTGTAGGGCCCCGAAATTTAGATCTGGGTCAACCCCCCGATGGGAACCGTTTTTCATTTCAAATTTTTAGGTTTTAAATCTGAATTTTTTTCCAAGTCAGACATTACAATCAAATTTTAATCTTTTTTTCTTTTTTGGGGGAAGGAAAAATTTTAGTCAGATTTGACATCATAAGACATGGAAAATCCCCCTCCCCTCCCCCTCCTCCTCCTCATCATCATCATTTACCCTCATTTCTCATTTTCAAGTGGGAAATGACAGTGAGGGTGAAAAAATCCCCCATCTATTTTTTAGCTAAAAATTGGGGGCATGAATACCAACCTTTTCATTGGCCATTTTTTTACTTTTTATTTTGCTATTTATCAAATTTTAAAAATGAAAGGTCAGGAATTAAAAGGAAAAATCAAATCCCATGAAAATGGCGATAAGAAACAAGGAGTTTTATTTTTTTTTTCCTTTCTCCGATATTTTATAGGTTAGTCCCCATTTGAGGCGTTGCATACACGAAAAACACACAAAAATAAAAGAGGGGAAAAGGGGAGAAAGAGGGGGAGAAAGAGAGAGAGAGGGGGAAAAAAAAGGAGAGAGAGAGAGATATAGAAGAGAAGAGAAAGACAGACAGACAGACAACACAGACATACAGACAAGACAGACAAACACGGGACAGACGAAGACAGAGACCATAGCAAAGAGACCCGAGACAGAGACACAAACACCACCCAAAACCCAAAGACTTTCATGTCATTTTAATTTTTTATTTCTTCCTCCGCCCACACACCAAAGGCTTTAAGTTGGCGGTTTGCTCGGAGAGGAGTTCGATGCTGGCACGGGCTCGCTGTCTTGGGATGGAGGGGGGTGGTGTGGGACATGCATGAGTGTTGCATATATTGACAGTTAGGGTCCTGTGGAGGGGCTGCGGGGAATGACAGGAGGAGGTGTTGGGAAGAGACTACAGACCATAGATGTATGTAATTGGCTGGCTAATCTGGGTGTGCTAAATAATAATCATTTAAATAAAATTTTAATGATGGTGGGGGGAAAGAGCTTCACGAATTGCATGCGGGCCCAGTGGGCGGAGGAAATTGCAACCCAGGGCTCCAGGTGCAAGACACAGATTTAATGCCCCACATACAGCCTGTTCAAGGTATAATAGGGCCCCCACTACCAATAAACGAAAGGGCGCCTGGGGGCCAAGGTCAAATGCCCTGCTTGACCCCCTATATCTTTCCCACCTTAGCGTGGCCCTCACAATGAGTGCCTCGTTTCCCCTGTTGCCAGACAGAAACTGAAAAAGGTCAGCCAGCAACTTTTTGAGGCAATTGTTTTCATCAATGAAGTTGCATCAGCAACAGACAAAGTTATTTAAATTAGGAAATTTTTTATGGAGAAATTGAGGAGCATGTTTTTTGTGGCAACCATTGGGTAAATACATTGTGCCTGTGCATCATTACCTACAGTGTGTCAGACTGGTCCCTCTGTCCTTTTTTTTAATATTATCACACGCTTGCAAGTCAAGTGTATAAGTCTTAAGTGTGACTTTTGTGTTCCCAAACCTTGCAACACTTTGGGTTGGTACCATTTCAGGACCCTTTTTCCTCAGGGGTTTTTTTCCTTGGGCTGAAAAGTCTTTTGAGTCACCAGGTCAAAACCCTTCACAGTGGTAATCACTTGGGGCCCCTGTTTGACTGGTCTTGTGAAGCAGTCACTCGTTCCTGCAGATAACCTTATTAAAAAAGTGTGGTGTGTGTTGTGTGTGGTGTCTGTGTGTCTGTGTGTATGTGTGTGTGTGTGTGTTTGTGTTGTGTGTGTGTGTGTGTGTGTGTGGGGTGTGTTGTGTGTGTGGTGTGTGGTTGTGGTGTGCGGTGTGTCAACACAGAGAAGGCCAAACACTAATCAAGTGACTCCGCTATAAAACCGCTGCCCTTTAAATTGTCCAGCAAGGGGGCCGGGTTCATTGCAAACAGCGAGGGATCTCTGGTTGCACAAATCCCAGACACGAGCACAGCCGCGCGAAGATTCCCATCAGGAGAAAATAATCATGACAAATAAAAAAAAGACAAAAAAAAAAAAAAATGAAAAAAAAAAAAAAAAAAAAACATTTGAAATTGAAGTGAAAGGCCCAACTGTGACACCCCCTCACACTACCATTGGTCAATTGTGGCACAGCACTCCACAGCAAAACACGTTGTACACTGGACACTGCACACAACAAAATTGCATTTATGCCTCACCCGTGCAAGTGGGGCAGCCCCCAATGGCGGCCCAGGGGGAGTAGTGTGATGGGACGGTAACCATGCTCAGGGTACATCAGTCATGGTAGGCGGATGGGGGTATAGCAGCTCGGGAGTCCGAGGACCGACAACCTTTTGGGATACAAGCAAGACACCCTAACCAACTTACTCATTACTGCCCGTCAAAAGCTGTGGTCCATGAAGGGACATTCATGAATCGCACACCATGGCTATACTGCAATTACTACACACTGTTCCCATTATGGATGTGGCTGATCAGAGGTGGGTAACGAACAAAAAGTAAACCACATTCACCCTGTTTTTTTTGAGGCCAACTGATATGGTATCCGACACGTGCCCTCCAAGTTGACGCAACACCTTCAGCGTTGCTACTAGTCAGGAATGTCCAGAGCAATGCAAGTACTTTCTGAGCTCCTCCCCCCCACTTCCCCCCGTCCCTAAAAATCAATGAAAAACTCCTCACCACTTTTTTCGTTATGGCAAACAACAATTAAGCAACCAAACCGGGGGAGGCTGGTCAATCATGGCCTTTGTGGGGGGAATGTTAAGTGTTTATGCTCTTGGTCAGTACCAAGTCTCGATGACTGAATAAAAAACATCGAAAGGCGATGATAACAAAACAACAATCAGGCCTACTGTTATTGGTACAATCATGGCCGCACACACATTTTCCCCTCCCTCACGTTCAGTGCACAAATCGAGCATTAAAAACACGACTTAAACGAAGGAGTCAGGATAAACCACCCTCCCTACGTACTTCATCACTGAAGAGTTGGTGATGCACGATATCACCCTTTTTCTGAAAAACCAATATGACTAAAAAATTACAATTATTTCTGTTCTTGGCCTTTAATCAAGTCATTTACCCCCCAAACATACGGACAGGATGAAAATAAATCTAGCGTAGTTTTTTTTTGTTTTCCTTTTCCACCTGTGATATTTGTTTTCTTGTCAATGTCCATGTAGATTTAAATGTTAGTAAATGTATGAGGCTGCACTTTTTCCCCCCGTGCTGATTTCAAGCCAGATGTTGCACTATTTTGCGTAATAGCACTATCGGTGCCTAATATCGGCAAGTGCTGTACGAGTATGAATATAATGAGCATGTACCGGGGTTGATACCGATACCATCAGTATCGGTGCATCCTACTAAAGAGTAACCGTACGGTCACACCGCCAGGGTTGAACGCGTGGAAAGATGCGGAAGTAATTGACTTTGTATGGGAGAGCAGGCGGCAGAAGCATTAAAAGCCGCGAAGTGTGTCTAGAGTCAAAAGCGTCAAAAGCCGAGGGCATCAAAAGTTGAACTTCATCTAAAAATATGTAATGAACTCCTGCGGCGGCAGGCGGGCAGCCAATGGCAAGTTTTCATACATTTTTCTAAACCCGAGCTTCGGTTGGTCGAGATGTGCTTGGGTCGAGAACGGCTTCACGTTGAATTCTTTTGCCTTGTTCCACGCCCCTGACCTGTGCTTTTCCCTGCAGGAGTCAGCAGCGTTTTTTAGCTCTTTTCAACGCCTGCCGTGTGTGCCGTCAGAGTACAATAATTAAAAATGTGCTCTTGAATCTGAATATTTGCTCAAGTGCAATTGGACAAAAACCACACCCCGCAACCCTAAAGATTTGTATTACGCTTTGATGACCATCGCGGATAAGAAATGGACAATAAGGCCGACTTGACTTGACTTGAAACGATTGTCGACCAACACGTTCCTGTCCTCAGCATCACAGGGGCATTAGCATTTTGACTCTAAAGTTCATGTCGAGGCCCTTTGGTCAGCTGTGAGGTAATATGGATGTGAAGGCAAGTCCCTTTATGAAAACCCTTTTCC